>NC_056579.1:5528611-5696111 GCF_018340385.1 Cyprinus carpio
GAGTCTGAACAGGCCACTCATCCTCTGACTGATCCCTGAACTAAGCAGAAGTAGATTTGGATGAAAGTCTGTTGATCCTCAGCTTCAGTCTCTGCACCAAAGGCATCACAGTTCTTGCCAAAATGGCCTGATACTTCAAAACATCCCTGATGTCCTTCATACAGTCATGATTTTCACTTCCTGAAACAGTAAAGTACCGCCATAGCAGGACTGGTCCACTTCCAAGTTTGACAATGGAGATGGTGTTCTCTTGTTTATAAGTTTTGCCTTTTTTGCACCAGACATACCGCTGATCCATGGGTCCACTCCATTAAACACTCTTCCAGAACTCCACAGGTCTACTCAAATTAATTTTTTGTTCTTCTTTGTCAAGATTGGCATTCTGCAAGATGCCCCAAAACAAAGGCCATACTTGTCCAATGTCTAGTGTTCATTTTATACTCTGCATTGTAATGTGTTTCCTCCTTCCATCGGGTCATCATGCAAGTCTTTGGCTGTACACTGCAGGTTTTTCTCAGTTGCTCTGATCAAATTTATTATGATATTGTGGTTTTTCTTCAACACCCTCAAAGGTTTTCTAGTACAATACCTTTTGAGCTTAGGATTAAAGCTGCCAGCTGTGTCTCTAGGAACTTAATGTCTTGGAAATCTTCATGTAGCCTTAGAGTTTCTAATGTAATAAAACTCTTTCTTCTATAGCTTTTGAGAGAGCTCTGTTGAATTTGCATATTTAGTGTTCACATCAGCACATGTGTGGGCTGTTACACATACAAGTTTTGTGTAACAGCCTAAGATAATTTTTTTTTATTATTATTATTATTTTTATTTTAGAGTTTTTAAAGTCTTAATTGTGTTTTAAGACAAATTTGTTCCCCCACCATACAAAAAAAAAAAAAAAAAAAAAGAAAAGAAAAAAAAAATGCTGAATGCAATGCTGAATAGGGGTTGGATAATTATGACAGCTGTGTTGTTTAAAAACAGTTACATTATATATTGATACTATCACTTTTAATATGCAAGTAAACTGTTATAGATGCATTTTTTTATATAAAATCCTGGATCTTCAGAAAAGCTTGTATTTGTAAGTACTACAGTCTCTGAGGGGTTGAATAATTTCACGCACACACGCACGCACGCACGCACACACACTTGCACACGCACACACACACACACACACACACACACACACACATAGACACAAATCTTTTGTCAAGAAAGTATGTGATGTTTAAGATGTTAAGTATTTAAAATCGTCGAGTCTGAAAAATTGCTTTTAAGTTGTTTTCTTTCTTTGATTCATATATGTTAGTTTTATATATTTATTTATTTATTTTCCTACAGACCTACACTATTCAAACAGCAGTTCTTCACACTCCAGTTCAGTAGGTGGCAGAAATGCACATTATGTTGGTTTGCCAACCAACTTAAAATAGAAAAGCAGGTGTCCTACGGCAAAAAGTGCGCAAGGTGAATCTCCAGGAACAGAATTGAGCACCCCTGCTGTTTTTACAGGAACAGCTACCACAAAATAACCTGAAGATGAGTGTTTTGATCAGTGATGTATCATGGATGATATTTAGGCAATTAACCACTTTTAAGCTTACTAGCTTAAATTACTGACCTTTTAAGCTTACTGGCTTACTAGCGCATGCCATTCTTTATACATTTTGTGTGTGTGTGTGTGTGTGTGTGTGTGTGTGTGTGTGTGTGTGTGTGTGTGTGTGTGTGTGTGTGTGTGTGTGTGTGTGTGTGTGTGTGTGTGTGTGTGTGTGTGTGTGTTTGTTTATGCCACTTAACCCTGCCTTAGATGGTGGAGAAAAACAATGCACCATTTCAGGCCTCTTCTCTTCCTCTCTCTTATGGGCCAGGCACCACTAAATGCTGACATTTCAAAAAGAGGAAGCCCATACAGTGAAAGCTTACATGATATCGGGAAAGTGAAATTTGAAAGTTTCGGTTGCGCAGAAAGAAGAAGTTTACCAGCCTCTTACTGGAAAAGACCCCCCCGACTCCACCCCGACTTTAGTTCCACATATTTGGCCAAAAAAAAAAAAAAGAAATTAAAAATTGGCTGTATTTACACCACCGGACGGGAAATAAGAGGTGAGGTCAGAAATGACACTGGATGAGTGAATTCACTTGTTATTGCCAACAGTTCTGAACACCATTTGGGCTGCACTCTGTCCTCTTTTGTTTGGCTGTGATTGCTTAACTTATTCCAGTCAATCTAATTCCTGTTAAAGTTTATTCCACAATCGTTTCCATTTATTCATTTGGCAGACACTTTTAGAATTTCAAAATGCATAAAAGGTGTTCAATGTACAGTATTTTTTTTGTCTGCATGCAGTAGGTGTTCTTTGAATCAAGCCCTTGGTGTTGCTAGCATAGATTTGTAAATATAATATACACATATATTTTATGCTCATAAAGAGAGAAATGGCATGCTATTTTGATTCATGTGTTTTATATGTGAAGTTTATATTTGGTTATTATGATTTAGTTTACTTTAGCCCCAAATTAATATTGTCATTATTTACTCACCCTTATGTCAGATAGTAGCAAAAAGTAAAATTTCAGTTTGCTCTTCACAAAAAGCTCCAAGACTTAAATAAGCAGAATTAAATAAGAAATACAGTGCATGAGACATACTACATTTAAAGTGTTTTTATGCTCAGCAGATCCTGCAAAAATATCTTCTTTCAACAAAGAACATAATGGCACATGCATTTGGAAGAACGAGAGGGTGAGTAAATTATGCTATTTTTATTTATTTATTTATTTTAATGGGTGAAATATCCCTTTTACAGTATTTATTGTTTGTTAATAAAAATGTTAGCTGCCAAAAAAAACCATCAAATTTATTATATCAGCATTTTATTACATAATTAATTTATTAATTTAACAATTAATGATGCTTTTTATGATGGTAACATGATTTAATCATTACATTTTTTAGAAAAAAACTTAAAATATATTGAAATTAATGCTTAAAACAAGAAAATTAAGAAAATAAACTTGTGTTCTCTATGTTGGATTTATCTGAAATCAAGACTAATGTAAATATACTGTGTCTTGTTTAAAGGATGTTAGGATATTGCAAGACAAAACTACTTAAGAAGATTTATTTATTTATTTATTTTCAGTTAAATTCAGTGATTAAGCTCTTTAGCTTTCCTGTGGGAATGATGCATTTGAACTGAAGCAGGTATTGCCAGCAGGGAGCGCTATATGACAGCTAAAACACATCTTGTGATACTAATAATAAGAAACTTGGCCCTTATATTTATACAACAATCCTGGCTCTAACAATTTCCTTAGTCAAATTATTACTCATCAAATTTCAAGCCTCATGAGTGCATGGACTTTCCGTTCAATGTCGGTGACCTTTCCCGAATATTTCATATTTTTCTAGTAATGTTTATGTCCACCCTCCCTCACTCTGCTGTACATCATTGCCCGTGGCCCCTGTTGTTTTTAAAGAGTGTAATATCCCTCTGCTGACACACAGATTCTGTGGAATTACCCGGGAATTCTCCTTCCTGTCCAACAGAGTATGACTGTGTTTTGTTCCGAGAACTACTTGACAGCGTTTTCTTTTGTGGAATTTATAGGGATTTTGGCCATCTGGGATGATGGACCATTGAATATATTTGGGGAATTCACTATTTATACACCTTGCTGTCCGCTTTTGTCAGGCATGTTGTATTTATTTGATTATTTATTTATTTTGTATTGACTGGTTCATCCTGTAGCAAAGGGCTGAAATGCTCTTGTGATGCCAGACTGGAGTAAATGGTTCTCATGGTAACAGAAGAGTCTGGCTGCCACCCAAACCCTGCGCTGTGCTGGAACAGACAGAGCATTCTGGCATATAATACATCAAAACTACCACCATCACCTTACCTAACCCTGCCTTCCACTCCCACACACACACGTTTAAGAGGGCAGAGTAACTGCATCAATGTGTTATATTTGGAAATAGTATCCATCACCATTCAAGCATTTTATAATCACTTCAAGGATGTTAGAGCAGTGATTCTCAACTGGTTTTGCTTCAGGATGTAGATTTTACATTTGAAATCAATGATTAATAGAATTGTTTATTGTACAAAATTGAAGACATGTCTTTAAAATCACTTTGATAACTATAGGAACAGTTAAAATGATAACTATAGGAACAGTTAAAAGGAACAGCGTTTATTTAAAATAGAATTTTAATGTAACAATTTACACATCTTTACTGTCACTTTTGATCAATTGAATGGATCCTTGCTGAATAAAAGTATTCATTTTTGAAATTTTGAACAGTAGTGTATATACCAGTTAAATTTAATTGTGCTTTTTTATTTACATTAACTTTCATCATCATCTAACACTAAGTTTAAGACATTTAACAGTGATGTTAAATGAAATCTCTTAATTTTTGTTAAATGTTACAATGTTAAATGTTTTTTTTTTAGGATTCCAATTTAGTATTATTTCCCCTGCTGCCTGCAACACTGCTTTATAGCATTATCTCCATGGATCTTCAAGCAGCCATCGGTGATGCAGTATGATGTTTAGCCCACATGACCGCTGTAGTTAGTCATCATAAGCCGGTGGATAACTCTTTGAACGACAAGTACTATAATCATTCTGTGATCATCACATGAACAAAACACTCTGTAATTTGGAAAAAAGCTGTTTGTTGCCAGTAATTCCAAGCATGTTATTCCTGTTGAGGAAGTTCTGAGAAACAGGCCATTGTGTTCCTCAGCTGATTGATAGATGGCGCCGTACAGCGAATGAACTCTGTGCCTCCTTGGCAAACCAACACAGTACAGGTCATGTGAATCTGGCTCCATCTCAAAGCGCTTTGAATTTATTATTCAGTGTGCAGCTACAAATATTTTTGTTTTGTTTTATTTGTTCTGTGCTGAAAAGGATGCTGGTGAGAAGGAAGTGAGGTATTTAATCCATGCATTGTTTCATGTTAGTATTGTTTATAACATTTCCACATTACCTAATAAGGCCTGTTTCCTGTGCTGCAAAATGATGACAAAATGCATCTTGCAATTCATTAATAAGATGATCATTTTTTGTTTTGTTTTGTTTTTGTTAAAGACATCTATGAATATCTTTGTGAAGGTGTTGAAGTGGTTGATGTGTCAATACCTCTTGCCCTTTAAGAAGCCCTTTGGCTTTGACCATGTTAGGGTTCATGAGGAAGGTCAAGTCTTTTTCAGATGTTAAAAGTGGTAAAGCGTCAGTTTCCTTTAAGAGTTCCTTTCATATCTCACCTCAGTCGGTCTGTGTTATCTTTTAATACCTCATGAGATCTCACTTCATTATGTGGCTCTCTGGAATACTTGATTCCGATTGGACAGTGGCAGCATTCTGTTGTGTTTTGTAATGGTTATTCAGAATTAAAGAATTGACTTCCTTTCAATTAATGAGTCCTGGACATTTGACACAGGAAGTTGGAATTAGATTTTGGAATTGGGAAGCTGAAGTTGGAATTTGGATTGGATTGACAGAGGATTTGTAATTCAGAGAAAGTGAATTACAATGGTAATAATTATGCATATTAAAATATATGAAATTGAACTATAATGATAATGCATGTGTGTGTGTGTGTGTGTGTGTGTGTATGTATTATTATTTAGAGATTTTATCTGTTACAAAGTATATAAACTAAATACATTCTCTATACATTATCAACTGTTACAGTCATATGAATTTCTTTGAATTTCAGTTTAATTTAAATTGAATTGCAATTCTGTATTCTGTTTGTGTACCCGGTTCAAATTTGAAAGTCATTCTCAATGAATTTTGAATGTTGCACAAACTGGTATAAGTTAGCAACACTAACTACTATGGGCGGAGCTTGAACAATTATTGTGCTATTGTTTTCACTTTCTTCACACATCATTTTGACTATTTTTTTTTTCCTGTTGACTGAAATAAATATTTCATGCCCATTTATTTATTTATTTTTTTGGTAAGTTGCAATGTATAGTTAGCTGCTTTTTATTGCAAAATAAATCCAGTTTATGATGATCAGAACATAGAAGCATAGAACATAAACTGAACAATTATATGTTTCAAGATGCTGTTAAATCCATCTACCTCAATTTTCTTTAGTCTAGCATTGATTCTTCATGACACATTTGTTCTTAGTGGAAAGGCGTCTTAAAGACAACCATGGATTTATGAAGACAAAAGGCTACAGGAGGTGCTCTGTAACCTATTGGTTCCAGGAACAGCCTCCCTAAACTCTCTCTGTGACCCCAATTTCATCCTATGTCCATGCTCTCTTTGGACGCCCCAGTCACCCGTAATTGGTTTTGATGGGTCTGTGTTTCGCAGTGTGTGTGAGCGCGCTGTCTTTGGTGTACCATGTACATGAGGTTCATGGGAAGAAGCTAGCAAAGCCCAGCCCAAATCTGAACTCCCCCCTCTTCTTGTCTCCTCCTCTCCAATCTAGATCCATTGGCTGGGATCTCTACGGCGGAATGCTGCTGGGACCCCCTTCTAACCTCCCCCCAACCCTCCCCTTGAGTGCACCCACCCATTAGGAATTCCAGCAGGGCATTGTGGGTGGGATGAATGGGGTCAGAGCCAAGGAATGAAGTAGGAAGTTTTCACAAGAGTTTAGCCTTTATTTTGCATGGCTTTGTTTTGTTTTATCTGAAGCTTGGAAAAGTGCCCTGACTACTGATTCAAATACGGCTAACAATATTTAACATACTTATATTTTATATGTTTCAGTGTCTTTATCTATCTATCTATCGTTCTATCTATCGTTCTATCTATCGTTCTATCATTCTATCTATCTATCGTTCTATCTATCATTCTATCTATCGTTCTATTGTTATATCGTTCATTCTATCTAACGTTCTATCCTTCTGTCTGTCTGTCTGTCTGTCTGTCTATCTATCTGTCCTTCTATCTATTGTTCTATCTAATGTTCTATCTGACATTCTATCTATCATTCTATCTATCCTTCTATCTGTCTGTCTGTCTATCTATATATCATTCTATAGTTCTATAGTTCTATCTATCTTTCTAGCATTATAACTCTCGTTATATCATTCAGTTTCTCTGCCATCTATCTATCTATCTATCTATCTATCTATCTATCTATCTATCTATCTATCTATCTATCTATCTATCTATCTATCTATCTATCTATCTATCTGACCAACTAAGACCAGCAAACTAGATTAATCTGGTTTAACTTGGACTTGTTGGACAAGTTTAGAGAGAATTGGTTGCATTGCTATCTCCTAGTACTACTACATATTATTTGGGAAAGAGCATATCTACTATGTTATGGCCTATTTAATTGTGTTTGTAACTACAAAGGCCTAGCTCTACACACCCATTACAATAGTACATGTAACTTGAAAATACAACCTTAATTTAATTCTGTAAATCATTTTAGGCATATCCAATTCCTAAATTAGTTTACCTTTAATAAAGCAGTTTAAGGGAGTTTATTGGCGCCACTGTCCTTCTGGGGGCATCGAGTTCAACTGATGCAAAGCATCTGTACAATCTAATAAAGAAAGAAAGAAAAAAACTGGCATTCATTTATTGTGTGATGTATTTGTGCAAGTGAATGAGCGTAGACTGGTCGGTGTGTTTTCGTCTCACACTGAGGCAGAGGGTTGTGTTCTGTGTGTGGCGCGGGACCCTCGTCCTTTAGGATGCTTTTGTGTGGGCCTCCAAATAGGCCAAGTTCACAGAGACACAAAAGCGGGGAAGAGAACCGGAGGGAGTGGGGTGACGGGGCAGCTATCAAAGGATATCAGCTCATTCTTATAGCCGCTGCTCACTAATGCATTGTGATTTGTATAGCGGAGCAGGTGAATGAAATGGAGACTTGTAAAAAAGATGAAAAACTGTATTTGATAATGCATTTCAGGCCTTGTGGATTTCCACATGCTTTTGAAATGAGTGAATGGGGAATTGGTTCTGTAAATTTTGAGATATAAAGATCATTTGTTTGGTTTTAAAGGGTTAGTTCACCCAAAAATGAAAATTCTGTCATCAATTACTCACCCTCATGCCGTTCCAAACCCGTAAGACCTCCATTGATTATCAGAACACAAATTAAGATATTTTTGATGGAATCTGAGAGCTCTCTGACCCTCCCCCAGACAGCAAGGGTTCTTACACGATCGATGTCCAGAAACATAGCAAGGAGATCGGTAAAATAATCTGTGTGACATCAGGGGTTCAACCGTAATTTTACGAAGCTACGAGAATACTTTTTGTGCAAAAAAAATAAAAATAACGCTATATTCAACAATTCGTCTCCGTGTCACCCTTACGCCATTTTGGAGAATATCCACTGAACGCAGACAGTGTATTCTATGTTGTTTGTGCTTTGATTTGAACTAAAAAAAACACCGTATCTGTGTGGAGCGGCTGACACAGAACAACATACGCTGTTTGTGTTCAGTGGATACGCTTCAAAAAGGGAGGTAGGGTGAAGACGAATAGTTGAATAAAGTCGTTATTTTTTTTATTTTGTGCACAAAAAGAATTCTCGTAGCTTTGTAAAATTACGGTTAAATCCCTGATGTTACATGGATTATTTTACCGATCTCCTTGCTATGTTTCTGGATGTTGATCGTGTAAGGACCCTTGCTGTCTGTGGGAGGGTCAGAGAGCTCTCAGATTCCATCAAAAATATCTTAATTTGTGTTTTCCGAAGATGAATGGAGGTGTTACGGGTTTGGAACGGCATGAGGGTGAGTAATTAATGACAGAATTTTCATTTTTGGGTGAACTATCCCTTTAAGAAATAAGTCATTTCTGAGTTTTTAGAAAGACTGAGAAATCATAAAAGTGCTGTAAATATATTTCATCCATATATAATAAGTGTATTAGCAGATAAAGTGCTTGCTTTTCAAACTCAATCTGCTTTTTTCATCCGCTTTTCTTCCCAGACAGACATGTATCTCTCTCTTATTCTGTTTGGGAGTGGGTGAAGAGAGCAAGAGGGACCCTAAATCAAATAAACATCATAGCCCGATTGCTTCATCTCTGTTTTCCAAGAAAACCAGACATCCAGGCTGAGAATAAACTCTATTTGCATTGTCTCTTCCGGCTGTGGATCTCTAAGTGTCTTTTATTGAATCTGGTCTCATTAGAGAGCCGGACCAGCAGAAATGATGCTGCTGAAGACAGCACTCAGCTATAGCACTTATTTCCAGAGAGATATATATAAACACTACACTGTGTTTTGGATCCATAATGGCTTCCTTCCCCCTCTTGTGTGTCTTGTTGCTACAAACTCTGTTGTTTTTTGGCACTGATCTTGCGGGCTCATTAATTACGGATCAGATGGTGGTGTCGTGCATCCTGATTTAGTCATAATGACTAAGTTTTTTTCATTGTGATGGGAGGAGAGATCTGCTTTGTGATCTCTATCCACACTATTGATGGCCTGTGTTGCTACTACAATACCAAAATGTATAATTATCCCTCTGATTAGCATATAACAAACACCTTCCTGTAAATGTACCATAGAAACCAGTTGTGCTGTAGTTAATTTCCACAATAAAACTGTGTATTAATAAAATATAACAGATTTTGAAAGCTTGGTTTGTTTGTTTATTATGGTTTTACAGTTGTAACAATCAGCCAATCAAAATTTATTTACAGTACATAGCACCTGTCAATCAAATCTAATTCAAAATGCTTTACACAAAAGGTAGTACAGTAACAACCCATTATGTTTATAGTTAATAATAGTAAAATATAAAAATCGTATATAGTACAATTTAAGTAATATATTAATGAAAAAATATATAAAACAATAGGATAAACATTAATAGAATAAAATGATTATCAACAGTTATTTTACTAACTAGTTTGGCAGGTTACCACCATGGTCACTTTTTGTGAGGTTAGTACAATTGTACATTTGTTGGTTTAAATGAAACTCTTGGGAATTAATGTTTTAACACGTAGACACAATATAGTCCAGTCCAAAGAAAGATACAATTTCTGATATTTCTTAGCCATATTGTTAATGGAAAGAATGTAACTGGAAAGAACTGTAAGCTAAACTTGGCATCTAATAAGGACAAATATGCTTCATTTCAGCCTCCAAACAGCAAAAAGGAGGCTGAACCACCTGCCAGCATTGTCTGTTTCCATGCAGTGAGAGGGAGCAGAGCATGCTGGGAGGTGGGATGGTGGGGAGGTTTGGTTCTCACAGGCTTCACTCTGACAATTCCCGCCAAACCCCCTGAACATATATATATACGTGTGTGTGTGTGTGTGTGTGTGTGTGTGTGTGCGTGTGTATACCCTAGCAAACAAGCATAAACTACACAGAGCACCCTAGCAATGCCATAACCACCCAGTATACTGTAGCAACTGTTAAGAATACTCTAGCAATGCCCTAGAAGCACTCATAATACCCTAGCAACACCCTAGCAACTGTTTAGAATACCCTAGCAATGCCCTAGAAGCACCCATAATACCCTAGCAACACCCTAGAAAGCATCTAGAACACCCTAGCAACTGATTAGAATGCCCTAGCAATGCCCTAGAAGCACCCATAATACCCTAGCAACACCCTAGCAACTGATTAGAATGCCCTAGCAATGCCCTAGAAGCACCCATAATACCCTAGCAATGCCCTAGAAGCACCCATAATACCCTAGCAACACCCTAGCAACTGATTAGAATGCCCTAGCAATGCCCTAGAAGCACCCATAATACCCTAGCAACACCCTAGAAAGCATCTAGAACACCCTAGCAACTGATTAGAATTCCCTAGCAATGCCCTAGAAGCACCCATAATACCCTAGCAACACCCTAGAAAGCATCTAGAACACCCTAGCAACTGATTAGAATGCTCTAGCAATGCCCTAGAAGCACCCATAATACCCTAGCAACACCCTAGCAACTGATTAGAATGCCCTAGCAATGCCCTAGAAGCACCCATAATACCCTAGCAATGCCCTAGAAGCACCCATAATACCCTAGCAACACCCTAGCAACTGATTAGAATGCCCTAGCAATGCCCTAGAAGCACCCATAATACCCTAGCACACACCCTAGAAAGCATCTAGAACACCCTAGCAACTGATTAGAGATTCCCTAGCAATGCCCTAGAAGCACCCATAATACCCTAGCAACACCCTAGAAAGCATCTAGAACACCCTAGCAACTGATTAGAATGCCCTAGCAATGCCCTAGAAGCACTCATAATACCCTAGCAACACCCTAGCAACTAATTAGAATGCCCTAGCAATGCCCTAGAAGCACCCATAATACCCTAGCAACACCCTAGAAAGCATCTAGAACACCCTAGCAACTGATTAGAATGCCCTAGCAATGCCCTAGAAGCACTCATAATACCCTAGCAACACCCTAGCAACTGATTAGAATGCCCTAGCAATGCCCTAGAAGCACCCATAATACCCTAGCAACACCCTAGAAAGCATCTAGAACACCCTAGCAACTGATTAGAATGCCCTAGCAATGCCCTAGAAGCACTCATAATACCCTAGCAACACCCTAGAAAGCATCTAGAACACCCTAGCAACTGATTAGAATGCCCTAGCAATGCCCTAGAAGCACCCATAATACCCTAGCAACACCCTAGAAAGCATCTAGAACACCCTAGCAACTGATTAGAATGCCCTAGCAATGCCCTAGAAGCACCCATAATACCCTAGCAACACCCTAGCAACTGATTAGAATTCCCTAGCAATGCCCTAGAAGCACCCATAATACCCTAGCAACACCCTAGAAAGCATCTAGAACACCCTAGCAACTGATTAGAATGCCCTAGCAATGCCCTAGAAGCACTCATAATACCCTAGCAACACCCTAGCAACTGATTAGAATGCCCTAGCAATGCCCTAGAAGCACCCATAATACCCTACCAACACCCTAGAAAGCATCTAGAACTCCTGAGCAACCACCTAGAACACCTTAATGTCCTAGAACCATCCAGACTTTTTTCATATGAAACGTTTTATAGATTGTTTTCCATTCTCCTCCTCAAATAGGCTCATCTGCTTTCCAAAATGTATCTTCCTCACCAACAATCCTATTTGTGGAGTCAGACCTTTTGAAGAACTCTCTTAAAAAGCCTATTTAAAGGTCTGAGCAACATATTGTGCGGCGAGAGATCAGAGAGTGAGACTCAAAAGACAGAGGAAGAAAAAGAGTGAGCGTTCGGGGTCATACATCACTTAACTTGTCACATTAACTTGTAAGAATGTGAATGTGGAGTGCTTAACCTGTAGTTGAGGATCACTGGCTCTCATCACAATAGTTTAAATCAGCACTGGACAATGCCAGGGTCTCACAGAGGACAGGAGATGGGCCGTGGCCGTTACCTCTTCCATTCTCTCTCTGTCTCCACATGCGATCTCCTTTATGGTCCCCTGTGGCGATACCCCCATGCATCACTGCACAATATTTCCCTCATTATTTTTCAGTTCCACAATTGATCACTTTCTCTTGTCTAATGAGCTTCTTGTTGGTGCCCCAGTAATTCAAGACATTTACATTTTTGAATCCCGGTAAATTGACTTTAATGAAACCTATTTATTGCTTCACTTCCATGGCACATTTTTTTTTACATAAAGTATTAGTATATATTAGTATTTAATTGGGCACAACAAGGGAAAAAAAGTAGTTCATTCAGTTTTAATGGAATGCTTTATGAGTGAATTGGTGCCATTGGTCACATGACTCATATTTAAATGACTTTATATTACATTTATTCTCATTACAGCCATACCAGTATGAAAATACCAAAGTTTTTGATTTCTGTATGATTATCAAAATTTACCAGCTTTACCATCTTAAAAAAAAAACACACACACAACTATACATCTCCTAAGCAACCACCTAGAACACTTTAAAAATGTATTTGGAGCATCTTAACTTCTGTATAGAAACACCATAGAAACCATCTAGAAAAAAAGAAAAACCATCTAGAAAAATCATCCATCCATCATCCAATCTCCAAAAACCATCTGTTCATTTAAACCATCCAAATTTAAACAACACCTTTTCTTCCATGGAAGAAGTCGTGATACAGGTTTATAAGGTCATAAAAGAAAGTAAATAACGACATGGAAAGACTACTGCAAACATCTATAATTTATAATGGGGTTCATATGTTACTTATAAAACAATAATTTTAACAATACATAGCCATAAAAAGGCGTTTTTTTATTGTCTTAAATATATTTCACAGCTTCCCAATTAACTATTTACTGGAGCATTTTCTCATTGGTTTGGTGTCACAATTACTGAAATTTTTCCAGTCCTCTGTATTATTTTTTTGTGACTATGACAAGAATGTATGTTTAATCTGTCTAATTTTACTTTTTTTTTTTTCTTGAGGCATCCTCACACCCTTTGCATGTGCATGTGTGCTCATACAGAGAACACTAATGATTTTCGCTCCTTGTCCCCATGCACTTCCCAAACCCTGATCCCAGAGCAATAATGAGCTGCTGTGTCTCTGTGTGTGTGTGTCTTTAGGGGGAAGGGATCTTGTTCCTGTTATTGTTAACTACGGTCGTCCCCATTGAACCCATTAGCTCAGTCCATATCAGTCATGTTTTTGAGATTTGGTCTCCAAAAAAGGTTTCTGGGGCTCTGATTCTGAATAGATCCTTCATTAAAGGCAACATATTTAAAGGTTGCGGATTGTCTTGGGATTTCCACCAAACTGTCAGCGGGCCACCCTGATGTCAAGAGTTGTGTCACATGGGACTTGTGAAAATAGATCTAATCTCATATTTCATATCAGCGGCATGCAGAAATGCCCCAGTTCAAAACAGAGATCTGTGTGGCATGTGATTTCCTTCACAATTAGAGCAGTGTTGTAGATTATCGGATTTTGACTAATGAGAAATCCTCACGTGGGAATATCACCATCAAACATATAAGAGATAAGAGCAGCTGCTAAACAACACACACGTTGCAATCACATGCATGCGATCTGTTGTGAGTAAGTGAGTGTTTGACAGGCTGCAGGGTATCACCGCTAACACATGTGCCGTATCGTCCCGTGGGAAGTGGGTGGTCATGTGCTCTAGAGGAAAAGGCCTTCAGTTGTGATTCAAGGAATCGGAGTAAGGCTAATAGGTTTGCAAAAGACCTGTGGGCTACAGTATTCATAGCGTCACCCTCATCAATTTACAATTTCCCTCATGCTTAACCTTTACAAAATAAGCCATGTGATGTGTGCACTCGTGCATGTGAGCTTGTGTGCGTAAGTGTGTATGAAAGCGTGGGTGGATTTAAAAAGTTTGCTGTCGCATAACAAATTAAATATATCATGACATATAGTCCATTTATTCATGATGACATAGGCTTTGCTCCAAAACTTGCCAGTGTAAATGACATTCCAAGGCTTCTTAGACACACTACTGATGCAAAAGACTGATCAAATATGGCAAAAATAATTTACTTAATTAGTATTTGTGTCTTGTTTTCCAGTGAAAAATTTGCTCTAGGTATTGTGTGAGATTTTACAATGAATTTAGTTTTTATTTCAAATTGAGTTTAACTAAAAATGATAAAGTTAATAATAAGATAAAAAAAGTTCTCAAACTTAAAAACAAGTCTTGTCTACAACAAGTCTACAATATTGTAGATATCTAAAATATAACACTTCATATTTATTGAATTGTTGTTTAAAATCACATTTGCACTTGTGGACAAAAACAGCTTCATGTGATATTGCTCTAGCTGCTCTAGTGAGCAAGTCAGCTCACTAGAATTCGGCTCAGGACTTTAGCCTGTGATCATAATATATCTGAGATCTTGTTCATCTTGTTTCTACATTAGTCACGCACTATTGCACAACCAGGAAGCGACATCAATTTAACATTTGTCCCCTCCAGTGTCATTGCCCTGTGACCTACTTTGTCTGTCTTTCTGTCACTTAACACCTGTTCATCTTCCCAGGATCCTTTGCTCCTTTTCACCTTTTGGTGTCTGACATACTTCCACCTGCTTGGGCCTGTCGTACTCGATAAAACAATACAGATTTGTTAGCCCACACCTGTACCGCTCCACCTGTTCAGAGTCCACCATGACTAAACCTTACTGACTTATCTGTTTCACAACTGTCATGACCACAAAGTCATGGGCCACAAAATGCCTTTGTAAACGTCTATAAAAGTCTGTTTTCTGCCTATGAGCTGCTGATCTTAACGCAGATCAGCAGCAGAGGGCCAGTTCAGGCTTGGGGAGCCGGGCATCCATCATCAGCCATGTCATTAATCCTTATTAGATTGCAGTTGATGGCGTGGCACTAGATCTGGATTCCATTATATTGAGCAGGAAATTTACAGCACGTCTGATTGCAGGTGTAACACACAGTAGCAGCTGGAAGAAGCGGGACTGCTTAATGCTTTAATGCTCATCCGGGAGGGGCGGCAAGGGGTAATTATCATTGACAGCAGCTTCTTGTGTTGTTATGGGCAATGGGAATGAGGAAAGAAGATAATTGTATAATAAAGACTATTTCTAATATGAGTGTCAAGAGAGTTATGGATTCAAACCCCCAAAGAAGGGTTTTTGACCCATAAATTAAAATTCTGTCATTATTTTTCACCTTCAATTTGTTGAAAATCTATATGACTGACTTTTCTCCATGGAACAAAAAGGAGATTGTGGAATATTCAAGCTGGTCTTTTACATTTAATGTAAAACGATATGGAGTGTTGTTGTCCATCTTGTAAAGTAAAATGACAGAAAATATCTTAAAAGATTAAAGCACATTAATGCTCTTTTTTAAGTTTTGTAATATGGAAAAGAGCATCAAAAATGTAACTTCCAGAAATGGGTTTGGAACTATATGAGGGTGAGTAAAGGATAATTATACTTATAAGAAACTTATAGAAAGTACAACAGAATTAGTGTTGTTAGCGTTAACTAAAACTCTTAAAATTGTTTTTTATAATTGACCAAACTGAAAAAAAATATTACATTCAAAATTTAAAATGAAAATTAAAAATGTTCCCTCGGCAACTAACTGAAATAAAATGTGTAAGTTCAAGCACTAAAATGACCAAAACTAAATATTACTAACTATAAAAATAAATTAAAGCTAAACCGAAATGTAAATAATAATAATTAAAAAAAAATACAATATATATATATATATATATATATATATATATATATATATATATATATATATATATATATATATATATATATATATATAAAATGGCAAAATAACATAAAATTACTGAAACTTAAAACTATCCAAATCATTGCAAATTACCATGTTTTTTTGTTTGTTTGTTTGTTTGTTTGTTTTGTTTTGCCAAATTATAATAATAATCAATATAATCAATTGACTGTAATAAAAAAACAAGGGCGCTCCACAAATGTGCTTTTTGTTTAATACTTATTAAGTTAAAACCAGGGATAATAAGTCATCCGCAGTAATGACATGATAAATGTCTCAAAGAGTGCAGACCTTCTTTGTTTGTTTTTTTAACTTACAACTAAAATTAGACTTAAGAGGAGACACTGCAAGCAAAAACACAAGTTTTTTCATGCACCTGTCAATTTTTAGATTTTGGGCTTTTTGGCTTTTCATAAAGTGTTTTTTTCAGACTTATGGAAAGAAAACATCCAAAAGACACTGTTAAGTGGTCCTTTTATAGCCCTTTATCTATTTGTGTCAATAGATTTCAATTACAATACCTATTTTTAAAGGCCATTTTCTCAAAATGAGTTTTTTTTCTCCAACACTGAGCCATAAATCTCCACTTCAGTAGCACTTACAGTACACACCAAACTTTACATTTTTATTCCTGTCTATATTCTGAAGGTTTTTACAGAGGTTTTTACATTTGTTCATATATCATTTTCTTGATCATATACAACATTTTATTCCCCCAAAATTGTGAAAATATATTGTTTTCTAGCTGTTCAAAGTATTTTCTGACAAAAAGAGATACCCAGAATTCCCTCTGTAAAAACATTTGACTCTAATATATCAAAAAAATTCAACAAGAATTTTGAAACTGACTTCATCCAGTGTTCAGATTTTTGTACTATAAATGTATGCAAATTAGCACATATTTCATCAAATAATGACTCATTTGCATATTTAAACATAACATTTTAGAAAACTTGTAATACAAAAACTGTTTGCAATTATCAATGTAATCAATCAACTTGGTAAGTAAGGTGATAACTATTAGTTTTTTTTTTTTACCCTATTCACCTTCAGTGTCTCACCTTAAATGAAATAAAACTGAAAATATAAAAATGAATGTCAATTAAAAATATTAATGAAAACTATAATAGTATATAAATAATATTAACATAACACTGCACAGTATGATCACAAAAAACACAGAAAATATTTTTTGGACACTACCATGATGCACAGCTGTAATTGTTTTGGCAGGCTACGGTGAATCCAAAGTGCCATGCCGAGAAATCAGGTGGACAGTGGCTAATGAGAATCACTGGTCACGTGATCCGCAGGGATGGCCCATACTGCACCGGAGACACCCAGGCAGGTGTTAGGAGTCACGTTGCTATGGAAACTGAGAGATGACACCTCCAGAGTTCTGTCAGTGCAGGATTAGCCTCATGCGGGCGCTAACAAACCAACAGCATCTCGACACAAATTAGACTGGAATGATCCAGCCCCCTCTGACGCCAGCAAAGGAGAAGAACATGCACATGTTTACATTCCAGGCGTTTGATTACGTCTTATCAGTACAAGATAACACTGAAGTTCATGGTATAGTTGCAGCAGGGCTGCCTTGTAGAAATTTAAAAATATAGTAGGGCTGTCAGTTTAACACATTTATTTATAATTAATTATTTATGGAAAAATAATGCAATTAAAATATTTTGACGCAATTAACGGACCTGCCCCACCCCAAAACTGCAAGTCATCTTACATTCCATTCAGTTGACTGTTGACAAACATGATGCAGGGCAACAACTATTTAGTCCATAAATGTAGTTATGTGCCCCTGAAATTCAAGGTATTGAAAAAATGCCGCTGTACGAGTTCTTGTCTCATATTTATATCGATCACATGAGCAGCAAGAGCAATATCACATGAGTGCTGTTTTTGTCCCGAATAGCATGAGTGCAAATGTGATTTTATACAACCGTTCAGTAAATACGAAGTTAATATTGTGTTATATTATATTGTCTCTTTTTACTCAGTTTTACTGCCACAAATATTACCTATTAAAACCACAGCAGAACTGTTGTGCATCTCCAAGCAACACAATTACGGAATGAATCCACATATTGAACAAATCAGTTGATTCAGTGATTCAGTGGCCAATTCATAAAGAAAGCCATTTACTTAATTCCTGAATGAATCAGCAGAATGAACAAATTGAAATAGTGAATAACTCAATGACTTATTAAAATATTTGGAATTGAGCACAGATCTAGATATTACAGTTCTGGTGAAGATCTAACAAGATGAATCAATTCTTACAAAAGTTATTCAGTCAAGATCAGTGAGTGATTTTTCTTTTTCTTTTGTTCTATGATTAACATTGATAGCACAGACAGCAGCAGGAATAGACTGCTGTCACTTTAAGACCTGATGCATGAATCAAATATACTGTTACACATGATTTTTTTATTTCAAAATTTGTGTGTCTTTACAAATCCAAAGTTCTTGGAAATTCAGAAGGGGTTCTAAAATGGAACCAATCCTACTGGTATTTTAAAATATTTTTTAATTAAAGTTTCTTCCTTTTCTATCTTAAAGTATCTGTATTTTGGATTCCTGAGTTTGCTGAGGTTCTTAGTAGGTTCTTAGTTCAACACATATTTGATCTTTAATTCTATAATTAGTTTGCTAAACCTATCTGGCTTCATACTAACATTTTAGAAGCTGTCGACACTTGCTACAGTAACAGTATACAGCATTGACGTGGACAGAGCAGTGATCTCTAAATCAGTATTTGCAAAAATAATCCGCATGGGACTCCAGCGTTTCTGTGACAGCTATTCTGTAATCATCCGACCTCACAATGGAATCACAGGACAGCCTGGAGTCACACATGATTTTATCTAAGACAGAAGGCTTCACTTGTCCCTCACGCCAAGTTCCCGATCTTCACATTCCAGCGTCGCATTCCCCCAGTCACAGGCTTGCGGTCCCTGATTTGAGTTGTTCTGGTGCACAGGCCCCCTGCGCTGAGAGTCTAATGTCGGGTCTAGCATAAGGCCCTGTTCACTTTGGCCATATAAGGATCCTTTGAGATCTCTTGTTAGCTGTGTTATTCTTAGTCTGTTTTCAGTGTGAAATAATGACATCGCCTGGAAGACTTGCCATGAATGGAGCTGGAAGCGATGTGGAAAACACTTTCCTGGTTTACACTTTGATATCGAGGAACTGAGCAGCTGGTTCTAGTTGTGTTATTGTTATTGGAAGTCCGTTGTGTTAGTCAGAACTGCATGTTTCTGAAAAACATTAATCACGGGTGTTACTGTGACAAATCAGCCTTTAAATGAGTCACTTCTGGAGGAATTATGTTATCTTTTTGAGATATTCAGAAAGTTCTTTGTACTAGGAAAACAGTACAGTTAGTTTTAGAGGTTAAAGTCAACATGAATTTCTATTTGCAACCTATTTTATGTTTGTAATTTGAAGCATTTCCAATTAAAACAGTATATTCAATGAGAAAAATGGTAAGCCAAACTGTGTGCGTGGATGCTAAAACGATGCTAAAGCTTTTATACAATAATCTGTGCAGTCAAAATAATGTCAGAGGAAACCTTTACAAGAGGAAAAGTAGACCTGACAGAAAACATGCTGAACAACCAAAGTTCTGTTAATTAATTAAATGTAAAGTGGCCATTTCATAACAAAACTTTGTTTTATTTTATTATTACGTTTGATAGTTTTATATATATTCACTACCCCTCAAAACTTTTATGCTCATCAAAGCTGTATTTATTTGATCAAAAATACAGTTAAGACAATAATATTGTAAAATATTATTACAGTTTTCTAATTGAATATTTAAAAAAATAATAATAATAATAATTTATTCCTGCGATGCAAAGCTGAATTTTCAGCATCATTACTCCAGTCTTCAGTGTCACATTAACGTTCAGAAATCTTTCTAAAATGCTGATTTGCTGCTCAAGAAGCTTTTATTATTGTGGAAACTGTGATGCATTTTTTAAAGATTTTTTGTTGTTGTTGTTGAATCGAAACCATTTATTTGACATACAAATCTTTTGTAACATCATCTTTACTGTCACCTTTAGTGTCGGCTTTGCCAGTATTTCTTTAGAGGGTGGGGTTTTGGAGAGAAGCTGTGTGTTTTTTGTTTGCAAAATGTTACAATTAATGACAATAAATTGCATACAGCACCTTTAATATTGTTTGAGCAATATTAAATGTTTGTTTAGGCAAAGGTTTAACAGGGAAGATAGCTAGAGATGTGCATGCTGATTTATTCCCAGGTTTCTTCTACATTTTTTGTGTGTAGGAATGTCAGACGAAGTAGACACTAGCTGTCTCAGCAATCATAAGCGATTCCAAACATTTGCCCACTTCATCTTAACTGCTATCCATTTGTGAGACAATTACCATGCCTTATTCTCATCTCTTTAACACGCTGAACATCAGTCACATCTGTTTGGAATAAAATCTGTAATCTACTTTAGCATCACAGACATAATGTTAGCTGTGTAATAGTGTTTGCTTTAGACCAGCGTGGATCATGTATTATTAAACAATCCTTTTTCTCTACCTAATTACCCCCCTTCTTTCCTTCCTGCATGCCCATTTCCCTGTCCCCTCCCCCACCAAATGTCATCGCCAGCGCTACTGCTGATATCACAGGACAGGACAGTGTGATTGACAGTCGCACTTCAATTCGGCTCGCCATGGCAACACCTGTCGCATTTGAATAATGTGTGTTCGATATGTCGGGATTAACAGCCCTAAATGTCATTCAGCATTAAAGTCTGCAGGAATTCCCTGCATTTGACAGCCATCACTGCTGGTGCTTTTCCACCAGGGCTGGTCGTCTTATGTACAACTAGCATGGTCAAGTGTGAAATAGATTTGATATGTGAACCCATCACCCCTCCAAACACACATGCATCGCTCCCCTGAGAGTGTTCCCTGGCAGCTGTCATTACACTAAGGTGTAAGGTCTCCCTCTAAAGTGGACCATGCGGAGTAAGAGCGCAGTGGGCTGTAACACTAGCTAGTGCTCGCGGCTAACAGCTGTCGGTGCCCAGGTTGCCTTACACGCAAACATAACTATACATAACTGGGTGTATCGAATCACTCTGCTATTTTTAATGCAGTGGTAACCTCATTCCACAAGGGAGTTGGGCTAATTTGACAGAAAATGGCGCCTATAACCTACAATTTGTAAATTAATTATTGCTCATTTTGTTTTCCAGTCTAAAAAATGTACGAATGTGAGGTGACTGAGAGAGCTCAACGCACTGCAAATGAAAAAACACATGCAAATTAAGAAAACATCTTCATCAGTTTGACAATACATGTGCTTCAAATACTGACAACACAACCAAATACAGAAACGCTCTGCAAATACAGAAAAGTGTTTCAAATACTGACAACACAACCAAATACAGAAACGCTCTGCAAATACAGAAAAGTGTTTCAAATACTGACAACACAACCAAATACAGAAACGCTCTGCAAATACAGAAAAGTGCTACAAATACTGACAACACAACCAAATACAGAAACGCTCTGCAAATACAGAAAAGTGTTTCAAATACTGACAACACAACCAAATACAGAAACGCTCTGCAAATACAGAAAAGTGCTACAAATACTGACAACACAACCAAATACAGAAACGCTCTGCAAATACAGAAAAGTGCTACAAATACTGACAACACAACCAAATACGGAAACGCTCTGCAAATACAGAAAAGTGTTTCAAATACTGACAGCACAACCAAATACGGAAACGCTCTGCAAATACAGAAAAGTGCTACAAATACTGACAACACAACCAAATACAGAAACGCTCTGCAAATACAGAAAAGTGCTACAAATACTGACAACACAACCAAATACGGAAACGCTCTGCAAATACAGAAAAGTGTTTCAAATACTGACAACACAACCAAATACAGAAACGCTCTGCAAATACAGAAAAGTGCTACAAATACTGACAACACAACCAAATACAGAAACAACAACACAAGCACAGTTTTACTATACATCATGGTTAAACTATGGTTAGTGTAGCAAAACCATGGTTAATTTGTGTTTAACCTTGGTTTAACTATAGTAACCACGTTTTTTAAGTTTAAATTTGAGGTTAATTTTCATAAAGGTTCTGTTGTGGTCTGTGCTACTTGCAACGCGTTTCTGTATTTGGTTGTTTTGTGAGTATTTGCAGCCCGTTTCAGTATTTTGAGTATTTGCAGCACGTGTTGTCAAACTGTTGAAGATGTTTACTTAATTTGCTGTTGCTTTTACTGTGTTTTCTTAAGTTGCAGCATGTTGAATGTGCAAAAGAGCAAAACAAAACAAAGATAAGCAATAATATAAATAATAGAAATTAAAAATCATTCTTGTCCTTTAATATTTATTTATTCATTTTTTTAATTATTACATTTTTGTTAAGTGCCTAAAAACCCATTGTCCCCATACATCTTTTTATTTATTTATTTGTTTGTTTGGTTGTTTGATTTTGTGAGGTGCCTTAAAAATCCTTGTGCCCTAAATCTGGAACTCTATTTTTTATTCCTATATATATTTATTTTTTGTTTATTTCATTAAAGTGTTTGTTTATTTCTTCCTTTCTTTCTTCACACTTTCCTTTCTTACTTCCTTCCTTCCTTCATCCCACAAGGAAATTGGGTTGATTTGACAAAAAATGGCACATATCCAAGATTTGTCGTTAGTGTTACTTGCAGCTTCTTGGCTAATACAGTATAAGATGTGTAGCTAGTGTAGCACTACGGATGTTTCATTTATGGCAGATGTGAGACAGAGGGCTGATTTTCATGGGTTGTGGCTGTGTGTGGGAGGAGGGGAGACCCACCGCATGTCTCCTGCTCATGTGGGGAAGCCCACACGACCCCTCCCCCTCCTGTCCACCACTGCAGCAGGTCCCACCCACTCTGCATCCAATAGCAGCCTGTGTTTGAAGTGTAGACGTTGGATGGCTGCAGCTAGTAGATGTGTGTGTATGTATGGATGGGGTGTGGTGACGTGTGAAGAGAGAGATAGAAATGCATACACATATGTAAGCGAAAATACACATTACAAACATGTAAGACCTCTCTGCACTTCAAGGCAGATTGCAATCCCATCTCGCAAAACACTTCAGGTGGTTTGAGGCACATTTCAGATGCAACTAAAAAAGTGTAAATGCATCTGGTTGTTAAACAACACATTTTCAATTTTACCACAGCGCCACTGCAACACCCATTTCCACAGATACGACCCACTGTAGATGAACGTCTCTCTACAGCAAGCAGACATGCAAACTGCCACAAATAAGCTGAATAATCAGCGCTGCATCAAGGGGCTCAAAGCACATTCATCATCATTATAAGAAGTGAGATTAGTGATGACGTGCTTTCTCCCCTATTAGAGCAGGAATTGAAGATCGTATTTTGAGGAGACACATATATATTGCCAGTTGTAAATGGAACAGCTTTAACAAATCATAGCTATCTGATCAGTAAAAGAGCGTGCGGTCACAAGTGCATGTGCCTGGTTACAGAACAATTTCACTGCATCATTAGTGAAGTGCAGATGTGTAACCAGTGACTCGAAAGCACCACCGTAAGAAAAACAGCAAGCATGTGAATGAGAGACTTGCAAGATTTGCAAGTCATTACTTGTACAAATAATTGCAAGTGTTTTAATAATATTTTGATACAAATATTTAATTCGATAAAATAATTTCAATAGTAATAATTGAAATATTTTTCTTTTAATTTAATATTGTGAATATACATTGCTTAACGCACATACTGTATTTTGACAAATTATATTTTTGTCCTGTTCATTGATATTGATATATCCCTGCAGTTTTGAAAGTGAATACCGCACATAGAAATCAAATTTAAAGTAATTAGTGAAGAATTTAAACATTAAAATTGTTTAATGTTTTAACAAATTTTAACAAATATATGTATTTCCATGGATCTGACTGGGTGGGCAAGCAGTCAACCCTGATATGAAAACAACTCATAATTCCCAATAGCCCAATTATGGATCCACAACGTAAACTTCCCATATTCTTGCCAAGATTTGCATCACCTTATTGCAAGCGAAAGCACATTAAAACGTTTTATTTAGTTCTGGGTTTGTTTTCTAGTAAATGTGTAAAATGATAAACTGTTTACCTTAATATACAATGCAAGTCTCCTTGGATAAAAGCATCTGGCAAGTGCATGAAAATGTAAATCTTTGATTTGGTTGTTTGGTGTGTATATGCCTGCTTTGAAGATTCATGGTGTTGAAAATATACTTAACATAAAAACAATTTTGCAACACATTTTAGCTTCCATAATGTGAAAACTGCTAGAAAGTGCATAGGCTTAAATTTAACCTATTAATAATTCAAATAAAAGTTATTACAATAAGATTCTGAAAACAAAAATGCTCTTAAACATACATAAGTCCAACAATATTTATTAGTATGTAAATTATGTAAATTTTTTGTTTAGTACCGAATCAACTTAAAAAATGTATTCACTGCAGCATGACGAAGGTGGGCTATATCCAGCTTCAGGTCAAAGGTCATGGGGATAATTAGTGACCCAGAGGGCTTCAGAGTCAGAATGTGTCATAGAGTGTGAGCATGTGACTGGTGACGAGGGTTTCTTTCACAGAAAGCTGGGGTTAGGGGGTTTGTCATCTATCACATGTGATCGTATCAGTAATGGCAGCAAGGCCAGTAGTTCACCAAATGCACATAATTGTCATTGGCCAGTGGTGTCATTATTCTTTAAGCTCTGAGTGCTGCACAACCAGCCCTGTGTTGGATTGGTTTACTGGGGTAAATACTGAGTAGTAAGTCACAAAAGGCCATGCAGTCATGTGAGTTTAGTATAGTTAAGTTTCAGTACAATCATAGATGTGGATATGTTCAGTGTTTAAGCTTTAAACACACCTCAGATTTTAGCATGAGATGAATACTGTATACTTATAGTTTGCATTTTATAATGTGCATTATCTATCATATACAATTATGGTGACAAACATGTCCCACTGCATTTTCTGTCATAAAACAGAAATAATTTAACAGTGTTGTTTTGTGTGTGTGTGTTTTTTTTTTTTTGGGATTTAATAAGTGCCTAGAAACATATTGGCCCTTTCATTATTTTATTATTTTGCTCCTTTTGTTTTCCAGTGTTAAGAATTACAAGGCCTAACAAATTAATAAAGGTGCTAAAAAATTAAAATAAAAATAAAAGAAGGAATGCTAGGATTTTTTATTTATTTATTTATTTTTTTTTTTTTGCTTTTGTCAAGAGCCTGAAAAAAAAAAAATAGTTTGGGCACTTTATTTATTTTGCAGTTGCCAATTTGTTTCTTGGGGTTAATAATTAGTGCAAGGTCTAACAAATGTTTACAAGTATTTTGATAACACAAAGAAAAGTATTTTTAAAAGTCAGAGTAAGAACAGATTGTTCAAATGTGCGTGTGGTGATTTTCCCACCATGTTGAAGTAATTATACGTACATTTAACTTACATAGTTAAATTTACATTTAATTTACAATTAACTTACATATATTAATTAAAAATATTTACTGTTTGACTTTGACACACCTGATTGGCTATCATAATATAAAATATTCACTCATTGCTCAATAATATTAATCATAATTTCTTTGGTACTCATAAATGTAAAAAAAAAAAATTTATACGTTGTACTTTTTTATTGCCATGCACTCAGAATAAGAACATGTCCAAATATGGGCAAACGGCAATGTTGTTGTTTTGAGTCGTGGTGATGATAGTAGACTCTTCCTTCCTGATTGGCTGTCTGGATGTTCTCTCACTCTCATACACTCTCTCACGCGCTCATGAATCAGACTGCAGAGCATTTACCTGTATTTAGGCTGGCGTATGCGTCACACAGTAGTCTAGAACTCTCCATATTTGCGTCACAAGCTCACTGCTGCTCAAGAGGAAGTGTTTTTTTCTGTGACATAGACAGGTTTTATAATCAGTCCTTTTGCTCCTCTGCAGTGCCGCCAACCCCCCTCTGCACTGGCACAGAAATGACTAGAAGGCTGTTCTGTGCTGCTGCTGTCCTCTTCCCGCTCTAGAGGAACATCACGCGCTTGTGACGGCAGCATCTTTTACGTCATGTTCCTCTCCACGACATCACCTTTACAAAAGACTCAAGGCTATGTGATTGTGGTTTCTTATGCAGGTATTCTTTCTCTGTGTCCATTCATGCTGAGGTTCTGAGTGTGTGGATGCGCTTTCTCACACGTAACATACACTGCAGTGCCTGAGTTATGTGCAGAGCAGCAGGGAGCGGTTGTTCACGTCAAGGGAGCTGTGTTCCTGCGCTTACGTTCACGCACCATGCCAAAGCCTGAGTTCACACACGCAAAGCTTAAGCACGACTTGCATTCATCAGCGATCCTCCATGCCAGGGTTTTGTGTTCCTCCGTCTACTCTCCAAAAAGCAGATCATCTTGAGGGCTCACTGCCAGTAGCTCTTTATTAGTTGCGCTTGCAGTAATTGCGCAATGGTTCTTGTTATTGAAAACGGTTTTAAAAGTGCAAGTTATCATCTCCATGTGAACTACAAAAATGCAAATCCAACACAACATACCTGTCTCATTCGGCACAAATCCAAATGTGTGCTTGACATTAAAGGGGTCATATGATGTTGCTTAAAAGAACATTATTTTGTATATTCAAGTCAAGTCAAGTCAGGTCTGCTTTATTGTCAATTCTTCCACATGTACACTACATACATACAGAGAATTGAAATTGCGTTACTCTCAGACCCTTGGTGCATACAGATAACACTAACAGTAGAACATTAAATACAGATAATAAAATATAAAGTACAACTATGCAAATATACAAATAGGTCATGTAAAAAGAAAGATAAGTAAAGCAGCACAAGGCACATGGCAGATTGAGTGCAAACCAGTGAAGTAAACAGTGCAGATATAATGATTGTAGTGCAAAAGAGCTTATTCAGTCTAATTAAAATGTAAAAAATCTCAGAGAGCAGTTCTTTATTTAAACTGACAGAAGAGGTAGTTGAATGAGGTCAGGAACTGCTGAATGAGGTAGTGAGCAGACCAATGCTGTACAAAGTGTCTGGTGCAGGTCCCAGTGTGTTAATGGGAGCTGGGGGAGGGATGGGGGGACTGAGGATCAGAATTCAGTGGGGGGGGGTGGGTTCAGCTTCCTAACAGCCTGATGAATGAAGCTGTCCTTCAGTCTGCTGGTCCTGGCCTGGAGACTCCGCAGTCTCCTCACTGATGGCAGCAGACTGAAGAAGCTGTGTGATGGGTGAGTGGGATCACCTGCGATGCAGAGGGCTTTACAGGTGAGACGGGTTCCATAAATTTCCTGGAGGGAGGGGAGGGAGACACCAACAATCTTCTCAGCTGCTCTCACTATGCGTTGCAGGACGCCATACCACACAGTGATGCAGCTAGTCAGGATGCTCTCGATGGTGCCTCTGTAGAAGGTGCACATGATGGGGGCCGGGGCTCTGGCTCTTCTCAGTTTGCGGAGGAAGTAGAGACACTGCTGTGATTTCTTGCCAGTGCTGCGGTGTTGTCGGTCCAGGAGAGGTCCTCTGAGATGTGCACACCCAGGAACTTGGTGCTGCTCACTCTCTCCACAGTTGCACCGTTGAGGAGCATGCTGAATGTGCACTCTCCTGAAGTCAACAATAATCTCCTTCATCTTCTCCACGTACAGAGAGAGATTGTTGTCACTGCACCACCCGGCCAGGCACCTCACCTCACTCCTGTTGTTTATCTCATATCTGTTGCTAATGAAACCCACCACAGTCGTGTCATCCGCAAACTTAATAAAGAGGTTGGAGTTATGTGAAGGTGTGCAGTCGTGGGTCAGCAGAGTGAAGAGGAGGGGGCTCAGCACACATCCTTGGGGGGCCCCAGTGTTCAGTGTGATGGTGCTGGATGTGTTGCTGCCGACCCGTGCTGCCTGAGGTTTTCCAGTCAGAAAGTCTAACAGCCAGTTGCACAGCGAAGTGTTGAGCCCCTGCTGGACCAGTTTGTTAATGAGCTGTTGAGGGATGATTGTGTTGAATGCTGAACTGATGAACAGCATTCTGATGTATGAGTCTTTTTTTCTGTAGATGTGTGAGTGCTGAGTGGAGGGTAGTGGCGATCGCACCATCGGTTGAGCGTTTGGACCGATATGCAAACTGGAAGGGGTCCAGGGAGGGGGGAGGGCAGACTTGATGTGGTACATGACTAGCCGTTCAATGCACTTCATGAGAATAGGGGTAAGTGCAACTGGATGGTAGTCATTGAAGCAGGATTTTGCTGTCACAGGTCCGCGTTGGGGGCTTGTAGCCGTAATGGTCTGTATCCCCTGCCACAGGCTCCGTGTGTCTCTGCTGTCACTGAATCGATGGGCTATCCTCCTGGAGTACTGTCTCTTAGCGTTCATTATCAGCGTGGATTTGCGCAGCTTGTCAGTTAACAACAGCTCTGTGTAGTAACAGCTGCTTTATGTGAAATCACGCACCTGATGGAATTTACTGCTGATTAGAGAACCAGCTTTACTGACAAGATGCGCATTAATTATTGGACGATATTTATCATGCACCCCTAGTTTTTACCTCTTGTTGGAAATTTAATATGTTGGTGTATTTTTGGGAACACACTCTTTAAGTCTGCGTGGTTGAAATCTCCATCCAAGATGAGAAAAGCATCAGGGTGGGCTGTCTGCTACTCACTGATGTAATGGTACAGTTCATTCAGTGCCTCACTCCTGTTGTTGATGTTGGATCAGGGAGGAATTTAAACAGCAACAAGCAGTATGGCTGTATATTCCCTTGGTATATAGAACGGCCGGCACTTCATAAACTCCACCAGGGGTGAGCAGTGTTTGCAGACCACAACAGCATCGCAGCACCACACATCACTGATGTAAACACAAAGCCTGCCGCCACGTGATTTACCTGCCGCGACGAGGACTCTGCCCG
The DNA here is from genome assembly GCF_018340385.1 of Cyprinus carpio. Taxonomy (NCBI): domain Eukaryota; kingdom Metazoa; phylum Chordata; class Actinopteri; order Cypriniformes; family Cyprinidae; genus Cyprinus; species Cyprinus carpio. The sequence continues at coordinate 5,557,793 of NC_056579.1, forward strand.
CTCGATAGCATGTCAGCTGATCGAGCTGAATGGTCCATTCTGGAACGCTGTTGCTGAGCCATATTTCCGTGAACACATAAATACAAGTTATGAGCGTACAAGTTAATACGAGTTGAGCGTAGTAATTGGATGTAGTCCAGTTTATTGTCCAAAGAGCGTATGTTAGCCAGTACGATGGTGGGGATAGCTGGCATGTGTGGGTTAGATGTTAGCCTAGCCCGGATACCTCCGCGTTTCTGCTTCCTCTCACGCCGCTTGTGGCGCCTCCACTGTGGGCGAGACGCAGCAGTGGGGGTTGGTGATGGTGAAGGCCTCTGGAGCAGACAGAGATCCCGCAGCTCTTTGGCGTGTGTGGAGTTCAACTTTAAAAAAGTGGTTCTGCTGACATCGAGCATAAACTCACGACTGTATGCGCGCTTAAAGACAGGTACACGCGATGAAGACATACAAAAAAACACTGCGACTCACAAGACAAAAAACACAACAACACCGTTCTGATGAGAGCGAGAGAAGCCGATGCTTGTGGACGCGCCACCATCTTGAGTATCACTCATATTTGGTGTAATGAAAAGTGTTTATGTGGTTTAAGTTTCAAAAAACACATTATTTTCCACATACTGTACATTTTTGTTTCTCCTCTGTCCCCCACGTTCTGAAATGCATACATTGCATACAAAGTTCATTGTTCCAAAAAGCGAGGTGTGTTCTGATTGGCCAGCTACCCAGTGTGTTGTGATTGGCCGAATACCTCGAGCGTGTGATGGAAATGTTACAACCCTTAACATACTGTGATGCCATGTGTCCCGGAGAGCCAAGACAAAAATATTAAAATCCATTATAAGCGAGGTGTTTGTTGCATCCAGTGGGGACATAATTATGGATTATAATGACAATACTAGCGGTTCTCGATTCCAGTCCTCACGCCCCCCAGCTCTGCATATTTTGCATGTCTCTCTTTGTTAACACACCTGATTCAGATAATCAGCTCGTTAGAAGTGAGATCCGTGCATAAACTGTGTTCCCATTGACATGGTCCCTACACAGTGTTCATTGCTCCCTACTGCCTGAGCAGGGGAAATCTGTTGAAGTTTACCTCACTTCGGAACATTCATTCACGGATTTGCGTTGTGCAACATCTTTACACACGGACCAGTGTGACATCATATACCTCTGTAAATAAATACAATTTAAATTCACGTCTCGCACACTTTAAAGCACTTTGAATGGAACATATATGTTTGCTTCGAACTGGAATCACGGTGGAATATCCTGTGATGTCCACTTCGCAGGGCATTTACATTCGAATAGAACAAACGTCTGAAGCATAAGAGAAACATACAAAATGTGCAGAGCAGGGGGGGGGAGTGAGGACTGGTATTGAGAATTGCTGACTTATACTGTCTTTTTAAGCATTGCTTGTATCGCACCGCGTAAACATAAAACCATGATGTCTGAATTTGTGATCGGAGAAACGACAAACAACAAGCTCTACTCTACACTGCTCAAAACTCAAGTTTGAATCATCAGTGGCAAATCCTTTAAATATGTAAACGTACTTACAGACTGTGAGTCAGAACATTGTAGTATACTATCCCAGGATCAGGAAACAGTCCTCCATAAAATGCAATGCACATATCTGTATATTTGGGTTGAACTGTTCTGGAACAGTGTTGTAAATACAGCTTAACCACTGATTTCTAGATGTGTCCTCTTTTGAAATGCCAAACAAAGTAGTTTCACTTCCACAAGGAAACACACAGTGTCTTCACAACATGGCAGCGGCGACAACAACAAGAATAAAAGTTACGCCTTCTTTCTTTGCGTGAACATTTGGGCGGCGTCATGCAAATCTTCCCACATCGTGACATAGACGTGGGGGCGTGTAAGAATGAGCCGTTTTAGGTAGGAGTGGTTGACTCTTAACTTTTATAAAGAATATCTCTTTGGATTTGAGATTTTAGTCTTTGCAACTTTACAGATCTTCTTTATGCTCCAAGAGCTTGTAACACTCCAAAGAGAAAGGAAAAATTTAAATCACATCATATTTTCACTTTAATTGGATTATATATGTCTCTTTTGTAAAGTTATTTACATAATATAAGTTTAAAAAGTATATTCTGGAAAATATCATACTTCGTGGTCTTTTTGGAAAAAACTATGCTTACTGTGGTAAAATAGTGGAGAAAAATGATGAATAGCCTCATCAGTGGGCTACATCACCTCAATTCCAAATTTGGGTCAGGACTCTCGGCTATATGTAAAATCTCAGTGCATTTATTTCTATACTGTGACTTTGTGGCACCAAACAGGATGTTTGGATCAGACCTTGTGGCCTGACTCGTGGCCTCACATGGCAGGTAGTGTGTTGAGCATGTTCTGGAGAGATATCGATTGGCTTTAGCAATCCTCTGAGGACATGTGTGTGTGTGTGTCTGTGTGTGTGTGTGCACGCACATGTGTGCGTGTGAACAAGAGAGGGGCAGAGAGGTTGCTTTGTATTAATAGCACACAGGAAGCTGAGTGGCCACTTGCTCAGCTCCCTCATGACTGTGGTTATGGTGGATGGATGCTGTGGAGGACCGTTCTGTGAGGATGAGGGATACTCCATGCCCACTGGAAGCTGTGGGGGAGGACAGGAAGTGTGATTGTGTTCAGAGATGACCTTAAAGTATAAACAATACTCATGTCCTGCTCCATTACGATGGACACAGGCCTAGCATGTGTGAGGTTGTATAGGGTATTGTGATGGTAGAAATGTGATGATAATGATATGACAACATAAATAGTAGGGTTTGCTGTCCTATGGTTGAAAGCAAGGGATAATAGATAACAATGCTAAAGTGCAGCTATACCCCATGCAATCATCTTTTCAATGGGAAATCAGTGTTCAATGACATACATGTGTCTGCTTAGCAACATTTATTACCTGTGATGTCAAATTGACATTAGCTGCAAAAAAGAACAGACTAAAAACCAGATACAGATGACTGTTGGCTTGAAAAGTTTATAAGGACGTGCATAAGAACATAAATCATGGGTTAATTTCCTGTAAATTTACTGACCATTCAAGTGTACTTTGCACTATTTGAAAACTGTTTAAAAATTGTTGTAAGTGTATGCATGCATGTGTGTATAAACACTGACATAAAAACAGTAAAAATAAATCTATTCATAAATTACAGGATTTATTTATGTATTTGCTTGCTTACTTGCATAGATGCAAACTCCTCACCTTGCAGTGAAAATTCACCATTTTGAGACCTACGAGTTGCCTGGTTGTGTTATTTTTTCCACACTACCACTTTCAAACGCTCCTGTGCGCACTCTGATTTTGAATTACAAAACCAAAATTTTCTATTTACAACGTTTTTGCAGCATACAGTACTGTAGCCAATCACAGGCATCTCTGTTGAAAGCAATGGCCGATCAGTTCTTTAGGGAAAGTTTACACGCAGATAAGCAATTTATTATGTAGTAGTGATTGATTATATCAGGAGTTCTCGCTTGGATGTTGCGCTATAATGGGAGCACCCTTTGCTCGGTTTCTCTATAATCCATTCACAATTTGAAGAAACAATTTGCCATCTATTCAATCTATTTGTCTAAGAGGTCCAAACATCCATGTATACAGTTTCAGGAATGACAAAGTGTAAAGTGTAAAAAATTACGCGAGTGAATTTGTTAAATTGTTCCTCATTGCTATATTGACAGTGAAAACTGTAGCAATGGACGCAAAAAAAAAAAAAACATCTGACAAGCTGATGTCAAAATAGAGCTGTGCATTAAGAAAACTACAGCAGTAGCAAGTCTGTGTTGGCTGAATATATTTAACAGCTTCTGAACTCTTTTGATGTGTCCTTTTTTAAGGCAATGCTTATTTTTTTTTTTTTTAATTTTTAAATTAAATCTAACAATATTAGAAAATATTGAATGCACCATTATCCAATTATTATACCATTAATAATTAACTTAATAAGTTAACTACTAATTAAATTTAGTACTTAAATAATCAAGCCTTTAGGCTGTTGGTGTCTGGGCTTATTTATTTATTCATTATTTAAATAACATGAGACTTTGTGACTTACTGCACTTGCTATACTTTATACTTCAGTGCAGTTACCTTATAGACACAACTTGCCATTTTAGAAATAAACCGTAGAAACAGCTTAAAGGCGGCCCAATCAGATTGAAACTTGCCATTTTGGAGAGCTCTTGTGGTTTCTGCATGTGGTTTGAATCAGATGGAGCATGAGCTTCCCATCTGAGGCCTGTAGCTGTGACTGTGTCAGATGTGGCATTTTTATATGAGTCTGGTTGTTTTTACAGGAGGGTGTTTCATAGTGGGTGTTCAGAATAGAAATTGTTGATTAATTTCCATTTCCTCTTCGCTTTATCAGCCTCTTATTAAACACCAGCAATCGGAAAGCAGTCATCAGTAGCAAAGGTGTTAATGAAAATGAAAAAAATCAAATATTCATTAATTGACGTTATCCAATAATCATGCTCCGTTATTCCACTCTTCCCTGTGGCCCTGTTCAATTCCTCTTTCCCCTTCACGGGGCTTCAGATCAGACATGAAATGTATTGAAATTGTGTCACTCAAAAGCATCGATGCTTCATGGGCATGTCATAAAAACCTATTAAAAATCAATTTTTATGGGCCTTTTCCAAATAGTCTGCGTTCCAGTCCATTAACAATATTCCATCAACCTAGAATAACACAGAGAGCCCATATTTACAGCTCATGGTTCTGAGTATTTGTGTGTGTGTGTGTATGTTTTCCACCCATTAGTGAGAAGACTGTTGTTAAAAACAGTACAGATCTAGCAAACCTCTGACATCAGTGCAGCTGACTGGACTGTAAATAAATACATCAATTTAAAGATCTCCTAAACCTTAGAGGAGTGTCCTGGGTTCAAGTTAAGTGCACAGATGCTGTTCATTACCAATCATTTCAGCACAACGCTTAGTTTTCAAAAGCAAACAAAATCATATTTGCATTAACAATAATATAAATAATATTAATATATGATGATAATATAAAGTCTGTGGGGGAATTCTGGAGGATTTAAAATCAAATTCAAAGCTTATATTTGTTAAATTATCTTTTTTTGTGGTGTGATTTACTGTTCTAGGCAGATGAACTTCTAGTTATACCTTGACCACATCCTTATCAATGTCCTGCAGGCAGGTTTTTCTCTTTGCAAATAGTAACTTTCTTGTATTCTGGTAGAAGTTTATGTAACTAGTAGTGTTTGTTAACCTATATCAAGTCTAATTATACTTTTTTTAAAATTAACTTTTTTTGTAATTCAATGTCTTGCCTTTTTAGACTCCATTGCAAGCATGTATATATACAGTGGATACGGAAACCTATTCAGACCCCCTTAAAATTTTTCACTCTTTGTTATATTGCAGCCATTTGCTAAAATCATTTAAGTTAGTTTTTTTTTCCTCATTAATGTACGCACGGCACCCCATATTGACAGAAAAATACAGAATTGTTGACATTTTTGCAGATTTATTAAAAAAGAAAAACTGAAATATCACATGGTCCTAAGTATTCAGACCCTTTGCTGTGACACTCATATATTTAACTCAGGTGCTGTCCATTTCTTCTGATCATCCTTGAGATGGTTCTACAACTTCATTTGAGTCCAGCTGTGTTTGATTATACTGATTGGTCTTGATTAGGAAAGCCACACACCTGTCTATATAAGACCTTACAGCTCACAGTGCATGTCAGAGCAAATGAGAATCATGAGGTCAAAGGAACTGCCTGAAGAGCTCAGAGACAGAATTGTGGCAAGGCACAAATCTGGCCAAGGTTACAAAAAAATTTCTGCTGCACTTAAGGTTCCTAAGAGCACAGTGGCCTCCATAATCCTTAAATGGAAGATGTTTGGGACGACCAGAACCCTTCCTAGAGCTGGCCGTCCGGCCAAACTGAGCTATCGGGGGAGAAGAGCCTTGGAGAGAGGTAAAGAAGAACCCAAAGATCACTGTGGCTGAGCTTGTAGAAAGTCAACCATCACTGCAGCCCTCCACCAGTCGGGGCTTTATGGCAGAGTGGCCCGATGGAAGCCTCTCCTCAGTGCAAGACACATGAAAGCCCGCATGGAGTTTGCTAAAAAAAACAGAGAAATAAGATTCTCTGGTCTGATGAGACCAAGGTAGAACTTTTTGGCTTTAATTCTAAGCGGTATGTGTGGAGAAAACCAGGCACTGCTCATCACCTGTCCAATACAGTCCCAACAGTGAAGCATGGTGGTGGCAGCATCCTGCTGTGGGGGTGTTTTTCAGCTGCAGGGACAGGACGACTGGTTGCAATCGAGGGAAAGATGAATGCGGCCAAGTACAGAGATATCCTGGACGAAAACCTTCTCCAGAGTGCTCAGGACCTCAGACTGGGCCGAAGGTTCACCTTCCAACAAGACAATGACCCTAAGCACACAGCTACAATAACGAAGGAGTGGCTTTCACAACAACTCTGTGACTGTTCTTGAATGGCCCAGCCAGAGCCCTGACTTAAACCCAATTGAGCATCTCTGGAGAGACCTGAAAATGGCTGTCCACCAACGTTTACCATCCAACCTGACAGAACTGGAGAGGACCTGCAAGGAGGAATGGCAGAGGATCCCCAAATGCAGGTGTGAAAAACTTGTTGCATCTTTCCCAAAAAGACTCATGGCTGTATTAGATCAAAAGGGTGCTTCTACTAAATACTGAGCAAAGGGTCTGAATACTTAGGACCATGCGATATTTCAGTTTTTCTTTTTTAATAAATATGCAAAAATGTGAACAATTCTGTGTTTTTCTGTCAATATGGGGTGCTGTGTGTACATTAATGAGGGGAAAAAAATGAACTTGAATGATTTTAGCAAATGGCTGCAATATAACAAAGAGTGAAAAATTTAAGGGGCTCTGAATACTTTCCGTACCCACTGTATACCATACCATGCCATATGGTATATATGGTTAAACTTAAATTACCATCTAAAACAGACCGCTTCGGCTGGGGTTTTATGTTTTTATTTTAGTTTTAGTTTTTTATGTATTTTCTTTTTTTCATATATATATATATATATATGAATTCTACAGAGACCATATATATATATATATATATATATATATATATATATATATATATATATATATATATATATATATATATACACACACACACACACACCATATGGTTAAACTTAAATTACCATCTAAAATAGACCATTTTTGTTGTTAGTTAGGTTTAGAGAAAATGTATTTTTGTTCAGTTTTTCCTAGTGATGTTAGTTTGTATTTTTATTTCAGTTAATGATCATGTTTTCATTTTAGTTTTCATTTAATAACTGCTGCAACACACATTTTTGCAAACTGATGAGCTAATAATTTTTTTCTGTGGTAATCAATAGCATGTTCCAGATGCAGCATACAAGTTATACTGAACCAATAACATTCCTGATGAACAGATGAACGTGAGGGTTGTGTATTATTGCTTACGGTCAGGCTACCCCTGTCTGTCTGTCATTCAGCCCAGCAGCTGTTTCTCTAAGTCCAGCATTTAGAAAAAAATCATCTCAGCTGCTGGATATAATGGCCAAATATCCCAGAATGCACCTTGTTCAGCAGCCAAAACCGGCTGCACTGATGTCATGGCATATCTATGCTTTGAAGCCTGACCGAATGCTGGCAGTGCAATGGGGGCAGTGTGTCCACAAACAGAGGCAATCCCAACCTCTGTAATGTTTTTGTCTGTGGGGTTTATGGGGTTTTCTTATCCTCCTATTACACTGTTCGAGTGAGGCCATGCTTCAGGCTTTAGTGCTCCTTTGTTCTTCCTCTGTGGCCACTGACAGAGGAGATACACTGGCACATGTCCGCCGGTTCTTAGTTGGACAATGTGTCTGTGTTGATATTGGAGACTGGGGATTGAGTTTGGGTTTTTTCTTTTAAATTGTTCTCTTGAAATAACAACTTTCCAGGTAGGGCTTGCAAAATTTCAAAATCTGTGGTAGTCCTTTGGGCAGGCACTCTTCAGATTTTGGTATCCCGAAATGAATTTAACTAGCCCAAATAAAAAACATATTTTTAATATTATTTTTTATATGTATATAGAAAATCAATCAAAAACATTTTCAAAACACAAATGTGACCCTGGACCACAAAACCAGTCATAAGGGTCAATTTTTCGAAATTGAGATTTATACCTCATATGAAAGCTGAATAAATAAGCTTCCCATTGATGTATGGTTTGTTAGGATAGGACAATATTTGTCAGAGATACAACTACTTGAAAATCTTGAATCTGAGGGTACAGAAAAACTCAAAATATTGACACAATCGCCTTTAAAGTTGTCCAAATGAAGTTCTTAGCAATGCATATTACTAATAAAAAATTAAGTTTTAATATATATACAGTAGTAAATATAAAAAATATAAAAAAACGGTCCACCTGGCACCACCAGACTTTTTTTTTTTTTTTCTGAAAGAAGCCTTTTTAAGGACCCGCGGGAACACTGCAGGGCGGTGATACATTTTGGTAGCCCATCTGGAAGACACAATAGCCCTGGGACGTCAGGCTATTTTCAATGTAATGTGTGGCTTGCTGTTTAGCACAGACAATCATTTTCATCCCTCAGTTATGTTAAAATGATTGAGGCCTAGAAGAAATGCAGGTCACTGGGTTCAAGAAATGGTTGCTTTATCTGTAAAATAGTTCAAATTGTACTGTCGAGGCTGATTGGCTTAAGTTTCTTTTTCAATTTATAAGAGATGTTTTCCTAAATTTAAATTTTATTTAATTATAATTTTATTAAATATTTTGCCACCATTAGGCTTCTTTTATTCAAGTCTGTTCTATTTAAAATGACATACATAAATTGCACTCTAAGCTACACTGTGATGCCCCTCTTTGTAACTGCTCTTTTGCTGTATTACATCCTGGTACAGATACTACTGTATATCCCACTATAATCCACTTAAACCACATCATGTGATTTGTATGTTAGTGCCCCAGGGAACCCAACAAACGGAAGCATCAGATTTCTCTCATCCAGAGAATTGCTGGATCCTGCTCCAGGAAGCAGTGATATTGATTCTTTTCCTTGCTGTATTAAAAGCACTGTGTGTCCTGAACACATCTTAATGTAACCAGCACTTCCTGCTACTGGTTTATTCATTTGAATCCCATTTCATCCATAATGCACCTCTTCCTGTCTGTCAAACGTGGTTAATGTGTTTTAGTGACATGCAAAGTAACCTCTACCTATGTTAAACGCCCCAAGCTGGTGAGGCATGGCAGTGTCTTCAGTTTTGATAAATGCTTCAAATTACCGGTGTGCTCATAAGCAGATGTTGAAAAGCATTGTCTTGTACGTATAAGCTGTGAAATACTACCAAACAGGCTGATGAAATTAAACTAGCCTGCAGCAGTGAAATGGTCATGTGATGTGTCTTAAATGCACACCACTACAATAGTACACTGATATATTATTCTCAATGTAATGAAGCAATAAATTATTAAATATATACTTCCTCTCAACTCATATTATCATTATTATTATTTTATTCCATGTTTTAGAATAATGGTAGCATCATCAAAATTATGCAGTAAGATGAATACTAATCCTGTAGTAAGCAAAAATGGTAAAATTACTACAAAAATCATAATTGTGTAATATTGTATCTATTTTATTTTAGCATTTTAATTTGTTATATATAATGAAGAAAAAATATATAAATTATGCCTAAATTTAATATCTACATTTGAACTTTTTTTCTTTTTTTTTTTGCCAAATTAAAAAGCTAAAATATTCCCATTGGTGTAAAATTAATACATGCATATGAGCATAAACCTTCAGATCAGTTCTGTCAAACATGTTAAAACAATGCTAAAATAAAATATAGATAGATATGTATATATAGTTTTCATTTTAATTGTTAAGATTAAGTTTTTAGTTTTGCCTTTTGCAGATAACAGAAAGCAGATGGTTTTGGTAACCATAGAAGTTTGGAAAAAATAATCTTAAAACCAGAATCTGAAATGTTATTCCAAGAATGATTTGAAGGAAAAGAGACATTTCTTTGAGGGCAGTGTTTCTTTCATCCTGAAAAGCGATGTGGCTTATGTGGAAAATGCTGCTTTGTGTTTACGGTAAACTCTTGGCGTATTTTTAACGCACATGTATTTTTAGCTTGTGTGTTTTTCAGAGGGTTTCAGTTCATGGTCAGTGGCTGTTTGTGATGTGGTGCCAATGTCATGACATCTTTTATAAACATTTTTTCCTTTTGAAATGGAACGCTTGACTGTCTGTTGACTTCCTGTTTCTGCTTACAAGCAGTGGAGCGAAGACAGAGTTCAGGAAGAAGGAAATGTTCCTCCATAGGGATGGGGAATGTTCTGTAATTTTATTCTTTATCCTGTCTCACCTGCTTATTTAACACTTCCATACAGGCAAACATAGAAACAAACAGAGAGCAGCTGGACAAAGAAGCCAGTCTGTTATTCATACATTCAGTTGAATTGAGTTTCATTATGCTATGAGGACAAAGTCAATAATACTCACTCGTGTTAACTTAATCTTCCATTTCACTGTAAATTGCTTACAATGCTTATTTATGCATTTTCAATGACCTTTGACCTGGTTTAATTAATATTAATGCTCACTTTTCATGAATATTCATTAAAAAATCATGCATTCTATCTTAACACTGATTTTTACCATGGGAAAATAACTGAATAGCATGGTTTCAAGTGGCTTACAACCTCTATAAAATTCCTGCATTAGCTATATGAAAATATACAGTGAATTTTTAACATTTTGTACATTTTTATTATGATGTAGTGGCCATTTATTTATGAATGACTTTGGTTAGGGTATATCAATTATCAAGAGATTTTTTTTTTAAAATAATTTATTATTATTGGTCTATGTTGGATATTTAATTGTGCATGCTTATTTTCATTTTTTTTTCATTCACTTAGATCATACAAAAATTGATAACAGTGTCAATAACAATGCAAATCTTAAAATGAACGTCCATTGTTTTTGTTTTGCTTATAGCATTTAAAACCATTTTTTTTATTCTTGTGGATTATTTGTAATTAATTTACACAAATGAATACACTAAATACTAATACATTTTAAATCATTTTTTTTTTATTTTTTTATTTGTTGTTTTTAAATTTTATGTGTTTTATGTGTATTGTGTATTATATATATATTTTAAGAATGTATATCTATTAATTTATATAATTTTTTTTTAATTTTTTTTGGTAAAATGTAATTTTATTAGGTTATCTGCGTAACATGACAGTTATTTATTGGCTTATCAGTATCGGCCAGAATTTTATATCAGTGCATCCCTATTAATTTACACAAATGTATATACTAAATACTAATACATTTTAGTAAATATTATATATACATATATATATTTTTGTTTTGTTTTGTTTATCGGTTATCTGCCATAACAAGACAGTAATTATCGGCTTATCAATATAGGCCAGCATTGTAATATTCGTGCCTATTTTACACAAATATAACAAAAAAAAAAGTGAATGTTATTGTTTTTTAATTTTATTTTATCAGTTATCTGCCATATCATGCCACATCTATGGGTCTAATGTCTAATGTCTATAAAAAAAATTTCATTGAAAATTGCCAGTATCATTGCTGCAAATATTAATACCACTCCTTTCCTCAACAAAATGCATGACAGCCGCTCATACCATGACTTATAGTGAACAAGTCTCATCCAATCAGATTTTAGAGCCCAAACTATCAGTTTTATAAAATGTGATTTATAGTGAACAGCCTGAGGGAAGCCATCACGGTTTATGGTGTTATCCACATAAGCCACAAGCTGTAGGACATTTGTGAAAGACATGTACAACTACAAGGATATCAGTGTCTATCCTTCCATCTCCGCCCCACTCTTACTGCGGTTTGAAAGTTGATCAGCCGGCCCGGTGCGGAGCTGGAGCGAAGGAAAATGAGCATGCTGCTATTTTTAGACACCCTGGCAGGTGGACAGAAGCGGAGCACGTCTATATATAGAGCTGAAGAGAGATGGAGAGCATGCCAGAGTGGGCTATGCTGGGACTGCACGTCATGGAGACTCCACCCCCGGTCCGCGGCACTTTCTGTGTTTCAGTCACCATGCTGAAGTGCTTCTGTTCTGGTGTCTGTCACTGCGTCTGACACTGATGGCTTGAAGGAGGCCGATTGGGCAGACGGTGTGTGAATTATTGAGCAGTTGGGGAGTTTCTGCAAGGAAAATGTCATGGCTTCATATCACATTTCACCTTGCTCATAAACCTTGGCTTTACATGTGTTACTGCTCTGGCGGTCACACTGCTTTATTATTCATTTATAATTTTCTTCAAAGCAAAAGATTATGGGAAAGAACTAGACAAATACACATTATTATCATTGTATTTGTGGTGTAACAGTCTTAAGCAGGGTTTAGAAGTGTTTTTAAATAACTCTTATCACAGCTTAAATGAGAAAAAAATAGAGGAAAAGCATTCTTTAGGTTATTCTTCACACTAAGAAAAAATGGTTCTATTCACTGTTCACCGACATTTCTGTGAAACCCTCCTTTTGAAACCTTTATTTGTAAGAGTGTACTGGCTAAAAATGTGTGACTTTATAGATGATTTTTTTTGTTTTGTTTTGTTTTTTTTATGTCATGTTGTATTGTGCTCCGAGTGAACCAAGGCAATAATCAAACATGCTTTCATAGAATGTCTCTGTCTTGTATGATTTATTTTAGTGAATCATTTCATTTGGATGATTCATTTCAATGAATTGATTCTGAAAAAAAGATTTAGTGATTCATTCAGTCACTGCATGGCATTTTCCATCTTTTATTTTTTATTTTTTTGTGCGAAAATTATTTAAATGCTGCCGCCGTTCCCTGTTTTTGACCTGTTTATATATTTGACTTTCAAAGTGGGTCCTAGTTGTATTAGTTGTATGTAGTGCAGATTTAATTTTTTCACCCTAATTGAGATCTTTATTGTTTTTTTGCCAGGTGAAATTCCTAATTAAAGATATTAACTGATATATTGTATTTAATTGCAATAATCGCATATTTGTGATATTGTGGTGCAACAATCTTTAGCAGTGAATCATTTCATTTGGATGTCTTCTTTCAACGAACTTATTCAGGAAAAAAAAGATTCAGTGATTCATTCAGTCCCCGCATGGCATTTTACATATTTTTTGTATGAAAATATTAGGTTAAATGCTGCAGTCAGTCTCTGTTGTTGACCTATTTATATATTGAATTTTGGATTGTATAGGTTGTTTTCAACTTTAATTAGTTGTATTTCAGGTAGATTTAATTGTCACCCTAATTGAGATCTTTGTTGTTTTTGTCTTATTACAAAATTAAAGATATTACCTGATATATTATATTTAATTGCAATAATCCCATAAAAAAACAACATATTTGTGATATCTTTAGGGGTGAATCATTTCATTTAAATGGCTCTTTTCAATGAACTTAAGAGAAATTATTCATTCATTCAGTTTCTTATTGAATTTTATTATTTTTTATGATATTAGGTTAAACACTTTTGACATATTTTCAACCTATTTATATATTTGACTTTAAACTATATAAATTAAGTTTTAATTTTATATATATTTTTTTTAGTTTCATTTGTTTATTAGTTGTATTTAGTGTATATATAATTTTGTCACCATCTTTGTTTTTGTGCCAGATAATTACTGCAAATTATTATATTATATTATATTTATTATATTATATTATATTATATTATATTATATTATATTATATTATATTATATTATATTATATTATATTATATTATATTACTATATGTATTTTGTATTATACATTATAATATATAATTTTATTTATTTTTTAAAGGGTAGTTTAGCTACATTTCCACTTTAATGTTTGAACAGCTTGGAGTTTGGGAAGTTAATAGCTTCCCCATCACTACAGTAAATGTATACAATGCAATATTTACCATAAGCATGACAGGAATATTTGCTTGCAGAGTTCCGCACAGCGTTTTGCAAGTTTCCTCAAAATTTGAATGCATGTCTTTCAAAAACTTCTACATTACACTCTTGCCTTTTTTTTCAGTGGTCACATATTTTAAGTGATTTGATAATGCTGTCTGCTAGCAATAGGACTGCAGTACTAACAGATCAGTATAACACATTTTACCACATTTAAATCCAACCATGTATGGGCATATAACATTAAAAAAAAGGAATTCCTTTGTATAAGCAGCTCTGACAGTAGATGGAGCATTGGGAACTTTTTGGATTGGGAATGTTTTGAACTTCGATTAAGATTTATAAGGATTTATCGGAGATTAATAAAGCACAATTGCTTTAATGTCATGTTAACACACACAGAGAGATTATCATGCCATGCTGAACATGTACGGTGTGTCGGGCTGATAGTGCGTTCTGAAGGATGATGTCTAATTCCCAGTCCTGTAAACTCAGACCTTAAGAGAGAGGTGTCAAGAGCCGAGATGCTTACGTCATATCCATTTAACATGACTGCTGGGCTCCAGTGTGGGAACAGGGGAAGAACGAGTCCTAGCAGCGCTTGTTCTGTTTGTGATAAGATGGCTGCCGCTCCAGTGGTTACACCGATGGGTTTTGTCCACATGCAGACATGTGCAGGCTCTAGATAACAACAGCACTGCTCGAGTCAACCAGTCCAATTCTGTCAGCTGAATACCTGCGGGGTGGAAAGGAGAAGCAAGATGAGGAAGCCTAACATGCTACAAAGAAGTTTTACAATGTACATGGAGGCCAGACCGAAGACTCTCAGCCAATCATATTCTTGTATGGCATTTATGTTTTAGAATTAAGTTTTAGAATTAAGGACTGAAATAAAAATTTTAGTTGATATAATGGGTTTTTTTTTTTTCTATAATTTTTTAAAGTAATTTTATGTTTTTTAGGTAATGCATTACCAATACTTTTTATATTATTTTATTTTTAACATTATATTTGATATAGATTTTTATATAGATTTTTGTATATAAAATATACATCAAAAAAATAATTCATTCATCAAGCAAGGGGACATTAATTTTATCAAAAGTGAAAGTAAAGACGTTTAGAATATTACAAAAGATTTCTATTCAAATAAAAGTACAAAAAAGTATTATTATAAAATAATAATTGAATAGCAAATCAGCATATTAGAATGATTTCTGAAGGATCATGTGACACTGAAGACTGGAGTAATGATGCTGAAAATTCAGCTTTGCATCACAGGAATAAATTATTTTTAAAATATATTCAAATAGATTTTTTTATTGTAGTAATATTTAACTTTGTTATTACTGTTTTTCTGCATTTGTGATCAAATAAATGCAGCCTTGGTGAGCATAAGAGACTTCTTTCAAAAAGTATTTAAAAAAAAATATTTATTAAAAACTTTAGACTAATTGTGTGTGTGTGTGTGTGTGTGTGCGCGCGTGCGTGCGTGCGTGCGTGTGTGTGTGTGAATTATTATATAATATTTTTGTATTTGATTTTTATTTATCTATTTATTAAATTGTTATATAACCAATAAAACTACCAATAGAATATATAATTTTGACTGATTAATTTAGACAGTTTGAATTGGACCTGACCTGCTATTACCTTGCTATTTTTATTATTATTCATTTATTTGTGGCATATCTTTCACTATTCTCTGTTGTAAGCTCTTTTCTGGGAAGAATGTGTGGTAAGAAGCATTTATCTTTGAAGCATTTTGACATGAAAGTGGCCATCCTCTAAAAGCGGCACATAAGCGTTCGTATTTACAGACAAGCAAAATCACTCAGACTCCTGATGACATGCACGCTCTCACAGTAATCACCCTCAGAATGCATTTAGCCTGCATGCATACACACACAAAACCACATTACAGACAGTAAGTAGTAATAAACATGCATACACAGATGCACTGCAAACCCTCTAATAACGCTCCCACAAGCTGTCTGTCCCTCTACATTTTATCATGTGAACTTGCAGTACTTTCAATTTCTCTCTCTCTACTACGCTCTCTCTCTCTCTCTCGGTGGCTCTGTTCCATAACGAATTGCCTATGTACTGTAGGCAGCATCGTGGGACTTCATATACATGCTCATGCTGAGAAGACTATTACAAAATGTCTGCAGCTTAATTATAATGCTTTCTAGAATAGCTTTGTTTGGATAATTCACAGAGAACGCAATCCCACAATGGATTGCAACAAGCTCAGTGAAAAAGTGATCCATCCAAATGACTTCATTCAATACCAAAAATTATTAATAAAAATGGTTTTATGACATTTAAAAAAAAGGACTTTGACCTAAAATTTGTGAGTGCATGTATTTTTATGAATATGATCTCATGCTTTTTGCAATATGCTCATGTTTAAAATTTACCTCTAAGACTATTTGTATGCGTGCATACACAATCACATTAGGGGGGGGGGGGGGGGGGGGGGGGGGGGGGGGGGGGGGGGGGGGGGGGGGGGGGGGGGGTATGCGTGCATACACAATCACATGCTGCTTTAATACTGTTACACAATGTCCAGTTTTGCCATGAATTTAGCGTAGCACCATTTTGACAACTCTTCTGTGTCAGCCGCGCCACAAGGATACATTTTCTATGTATATTTACGCTTTGATTTGAAAGAAAATGGCACATTAGTGCAGCGCGGCTATCAGAAAATGTCGCTACGCTGATTGGGAGAGACACAGAGGAGACAAATTGTTGAATAAAGTATTCTCATCGCTTCATAATGTTACGGTTGAATCACTGATGCCAGATGGAGTATTCTGACGATGCTTTTCATACTTTTCTGGACCTTGACACTGTTATTTACTTTATAGTCTATGGGACAGTCACAAGCCTCCCTGTATTCATCCAAAATATATTAAATTGTGTTCCGAAGACGAACAAAGCTTTTACAGGTTTGGAACGACATGGGAGTAAGTGATTAATGACAAAATTTTAATTTTGGTGTGGAGTATCCCTTTAAGGCCCCGATATACGAAATCAAAGAACGAACTGATATGACGTCATTTCACTAGTCACTAGCAACATAAATACACTGTGCGGAATAGCTGAGCTGCCACATACTGCATATATCCGCACATGTACGATCGCTCGCAGAGAGACTTTAAAGATTCAGAGAGAGCATTTAATTCATAGAAATAAATTGGAAGCTTGGATGACCTGTAGTTATGCAAAAAGCCATAGAGAAACATCAGATGCAAGTTTTCCAAAGCCATGAAAAGAATGAAAGGAAAGAGTAAAGATAAAAGGTAGCAAGCACCAAATACATGTTTCAAATACTGCTGCTGTTGTTCTTTTAATAAGCGAATTTAAAAGGTATACAATGAATGAAATGCCACAGGAACATATAATAAAAAACCTTTGTTTTTATAAAATCATGAAATCACATAAAATATAAAAAGGTGTAATAATTTATCCAGTTAAATAAAGTAAATGAACACTTATATAATAAATTAACAAACTGACTCCAATATTTTTTTTCCACATCATGCTAAAGTTTTCAGACTATGAGACATTAACACTTAAATGACTGATTATATATATAAATGGAAAGGTTTTGTATTGCAGACTTGACTCTGAACTGCTTCTAATCATTATTCTTTTGTCTATAATCTGACCATCGTTACCCGTCTGAACACCTACATACACCATCATTGCATCTTTATTGTGTTTACGGCATACGTGCGAGCATTGCGACACGTTTACATTAATCTATACCCCGCCTCTAGCAGCACGGGGGTGTTGGAAAGTTCGGAAACAGTTTACATTGCTCACCCTTTTAGATCTTCTTGCTCCCAAACGAAGAATGAAAACGTACTTCGTTTAAAGTATATCGGGGCCTTTAGCCTCCAACAAAGTTAGCAATTGTTTGTGTGACTGAAGCAGTTTTATGAGAGAAAGAGACACTACATTGTCTATGTTGATACTAACTTATCTGCAGTGTTATTTTAGTATTATTTATATAATATATTATAGTATTTATTATTTGCTATTATAGTATTTTTATTTAATATTTTCAGTTTTTAGAGATTTTGTTGTGCTTTTATAATTTTTTTTATTTTTATTCATTATTTATTTTTAACATTTTAATATTTGTGTTTAGTTTTAATAATGTTAGTAGGCCAACTTAAACTTCCAAGACAACATTTCACTTATATATATAGCATCACTAGATTTACTATAGTTAGATTTGCTGTATTTTAATTAACAAATTATTTTAACAAATTATAATTAACATGAACAACATTGTTAGTCTGTCTGAATGTTCCCTTGACCTTATGATCATACTATTAAAATTTTCTCTAAAGAATGAGCAGTTCACTCTTCTCTTGTTTCTTTTCCAGGCAAAACATTGCCAAGATTATTGCAAGATGTTTGTGGGAGACAACTTTAGTGAGGATGTGAATCTGACACGATTGAGAATGTGACAGGATTGGTGATGTATAACGCCCAGTCAGTGATATCAATCTTGAACCAAATCCTAAAACATCCAAAGTATATTGTACAGTCTGACATAAGACCGCCGATGATGCTCAGTCTGCTCTCAGATCTCACTTGGGTCGTATCATGCAATCTAACAAGCAACACTCATAAAGGACAGAAAAAAATCACACTGTGTACAGTGCACTTTAAAAGGCATCTCACTGGGCCTTGAAACCGAGCCTTTGACTCTCTTTCTTTCACTTTCACTCTGTCATCCTATAAATATTGACCTGCCCAGCGGGTTCAGAGCAAAATGTCTATCCTCTTGTTCTCCTGTACACGCACTGCTGGGATTTCAAGCACTGTGGAAGACCTGATCCAGTCAGCTCCTCTGTAACGACTGAGAAAACCCCATGCTGGGTGAATTAGCTAGAGTTCCTGATGGATTGTGGAGGCTGATTGAATTGTGTATAAGGCAGGAGATGGGGGAGGGGTTGCGCTGATGGGGGAAGGGTACAGTTAGCTGATCTGGCACAGTGGCCTGGTTTCTTCTGTGATTGCTTCAATTAGCTGATTGAGCCGCTGTCTCTGCAAATGGCTTTGGTGGGGTTGCCGTGGAAACGACGCCGCGGCCCTATCCTCACCTCATGCTCTGATCTCTGGAGGGGGGGAGGGGTGCTAATTGTCACGGAAAGGTCCTTACGTGTTCGGTTACATGTGTAGCAGAGTACAACATGTAAATGTGAAGCGACAATTATAAGCAGTATTCACCACAAAAATGGAAATTCTGTCATTTTTTCACAGTGATATCACAAAATGTCAAAAAAAGCACCTTAAAAGTAATCCATGTGACTAGAACATGTATGTCCCAGATGACTGAAATTTAAATCTAGTGATGCTCTTTCCATAACCAATACTAGTTGATAATTAATTGAATTTGAATTATGGCAAATAAATGTTAGATATTAAAATTCTATTATATTTCTAACATATAAATTAAAAAGTCAGTCACTAAAAACTAAAATGAATCATTTGAAATGATATGATATGATAAGTTAATTTAGGCATCGCAGAATTAAAATTTACAGTATGAAAATGGAAATTCATTTTCAGATTTGCTAAAGATTATTTTTATTATTAAACATTTTATATATACAGTACAGACCAAAAGTTTGGAAACATTACTATTTTTAATGTTTTTGAAAGAAGTTTCTTCTGCTCATCAAGCCTGCATTTATTTGATCAAAAATACAGAAAAAAATGTAATATTGTGATATTTTATTACAATTTAAAATAATTGTTTTTAAATGTATTATACTTTAAATTATCATTTATTTCTGTGATGCAAAGCTGAATTTTTAGGATCATTATCACATGATCCTTTAGAAATCATTCTAATATGATGATTCATTATCAAAGTTGGAAACAGTTCTGCTGCTTAATATTTTTTCAGAACATGTGATACTTTTTTAGGATACTTTGATGAATAAAAAGTAAAAAAAAAAAAAGAAGCTTTGTTTTTTAAAATATATATATTTTGTAATAACAATATACAGTACTGGTCAGTAATTTGGGGTCAGTAATTTTTTTTCTTTC
This sequence comes from Cyprinus carpio, assembly GCF_018340385.1. Classification (NCBI taxonomy): domain Eukaryota; kingdom Metazoa; phylum Chordata; class Actinopteri; order Cypriniformes; family Cyprinidae; genus Cyprinus; species Cyprinus carpio. Next base: position 5,577,870 of record NC_056579.1, read on the forward strand.
TTTTTTTTAAATAAAATTTATACTTTTATTCAGCAAGGATGTGTTAAATTGATAAAAAGTGATAGTAAAGAAAATATATTATTAGAATATATGTTATTAGAATTTTTTTTTATTTGGAATAAATGCAGTTCTTTTTAACCTTTTATTCATCAAATATATTAGACAGCAGAACTGTTTCCAACACTCATAATAAATCAGAATATTAGAATGATTTCTAAATGATCATGTGATAGACTGGATGTTACATGTGACACTGAAGGCTGGAGTAATGATGCTAAAATTCAGCTTTGCATCACAGGAATAAATTATTTTTTTAAACTATATACAAATAGAAAACTATTATTTTAAGTTGTAATAATATTTCACAATATTACTGTTTTCTCTGTATTTTTGATCAAATAAATGCAGGCTTGATGAGAAGAAGAAACTTCTTTCAAAAACATTAAAAATAGTAATGTTTCCAAACTTTTGGTCTGTACTGTATATATATATATATATATCCATATCCATATCCATATCCCCACACAAAGCTTTTATATGACTTCAGAAGTGATAAATTATATTTCTTATTGAGTGATCCAGATGAATAAATAATGACCAAATAGTTATTTTGAACGAACTAATTCTTTAATTGCATAATGTGACACATTTAGGGTGAAACAGAATATTCATTGGGAAATAATGTAGGCTTTGATATTTTATCCATTACACTTTTTATCCATTGTGATAAATTGGGTCCATTCATTGATTTGATTGAATATTATTTGATTGGGCCCAAGTAAGTCAGCAGAAAAGCAAATTTAAAAAAAATATTAATTATTGTATTATAAAAAAAACTTCTTCTTTTTTTCAGTGATGCCATAAAAGAACCAAAGTTCATCAAATAACTTTTTAGTGAATAGTTCTTAATATAAGCTTTTTTGTGTGTGTGGAACATTTCATAATCTGAAGAAACTTTTGTCTATTGTTAAGATTCCTTGGATGTTAAAGGTTCTTTATGGAACCATCAATGACAATAAAATATATATATATATATATATTTTTTTTAAGAGTTGTACTGATGAATCATGCTTAATAAGACCAGGAGCAATTCTTAAGAAGGTCACCAGGGTCAATTCTGATATCATGTTGACTTTAAGGCTTTAGAGGTGGAGGCCTAAGGTTAGTCTAAGGTGAGGCTATAATTATGATGGCTTTGTAAAATAGGAAGGTCCTTACGTGTGCAGGATGCATGATGGAGTGCATGTGTGTGTGCTGGGCTTTGCTGTTAAAGGCATAGGTCACCAAAAAATATTTATTTTATTATATTTAGTCACTCATGTCATTCCAAACTTGTGTGACAAAAGATGATGTTTTGAAAAAGTGTGTTTTGATTTGTTTTGTTTGTTCCATGCAATGAAAGTCAGTGGTGTCCAAGTGACTTTCAGAATGTCCTCTCTTGCGTTCCACAGATGAAAGAAAGTCATACAGAGTTGGAACAATATAAGATTGAATAAATGATGACAGGATTTTCATTTCTGGGTTCAGAGGTTTTGGCATACCGTTAGGCCTCGTTAAAATATAGACTGATGATCTATGAGACCTATTGGCCACTTGATTGAAGGCCAGGAGTGACATATTAGCTGTGGCAGGTGTGAAGTATAATGAACATGTCCAGACAGCAGCTGTGATTCACCGTGATCCACGCAGCCGGAATGTGTGACTTCATACCCAACAGCACATATTCACTCCAAAACAGCCAGGACCTCTGCTCTCATGACATCATTGTCAACAAACAACAAACAGACAAAAACTGCTCATTGGGCAGATTTATATATAGAATAAACATATTCTAAAAACACAGTAAGTGTACATAAAAATAAATGAAAATGCTGTCAAACAATGTATAAATCTAAATATACTACAGTTCAAAAGCTTGGGGTCAGAAAGATTTTTTAATGTTTTTGAAAGAAGTCTATTATGATCACCAGTGCTCTATTTATTTGATCAGGAACACATTTAAATATTAATATTGTGGAATATTATTACAATTTAAAATAACTGTTTTATATTTTATTTTAGGTTTTATATCATTTTGTTGTTTATACCTTTTAGAATTAATGGTTGAAATAGAAATTTAGACATTTATTTTCTGTTTTTCATTTGTTTTTAATATTATTCTTATAGATTTTATATAAGGCTTTAACCAGTATTTATTTCTGTTTTTATTAAAAAAAATTATATTTTTATATATTTATATAATATTGTTTAATTATTACAATTTAAACTGTTTTATATTTTATTTTAAACTCTATAACATTTTTGTTTTATATGTTTTAGAATTAATGTTTGAAATAGAAATGTTGACATTTATTTTCTGTTTTTCATTTTATTTTTAATATTATTTTTATGGATTTTATATAAGGCTTTAACCCATAAATATTTTATTTATTTATTTATTTATTTATTTATTTATTTATTTATTATTTATAAAACGTTTTTGTTTCATACATTTTAGAATTAATGATTGAAATAAAAATGTATTTATATAATATTGTGAAATATTATTACAATTTAAACTAACTCTTATATTTTATTTTAGATTCTATAACATTTTTGTTATATTTTAAAATAATGATTTTCTTTTTTATATTCTTATAGATTTTATATAAGACTTTAAACAATATTTTTTCTTTTTTTTTTCTTTTTTTATATTCTTTAATATTTTTATATATTTATATAATATATAATATTGTGAAATATTATTATAATTTAAACTAACTGTTTTTGTAATACTCCAGTCTTCAGTGTTTCAGGATTCTTTGAATAGAAAGTTTAAAAGAACAGAATTTACTTGAAATGGGAATCTTTTGTAACATTATAACTATTATATATCACTTTTAAACAATTTAATGCATCTATCCTAAATAAAATCATTTTAATTAATTTTTTGAATGACCTGACCTTGAGTTCTGAGCATGATATTAAGAAATAACTCCTTTCCACTGAAAGCAACAAGGGCTGCACCTCAGCTGACCCCAGATGAGCCTGAGTTAATGATGATCTGTGTTCCTGCTGGGCTAATCAGTGTCTGATATCCTCTCAGACCTATGAAGGCAGAAGAGATGAACTGGATGTCATGACAGGTGCTGTAATGTGGGAACAAAAAAGGCATTTCACAGAGCCAGCTTTAATGCCATAATTTGTTTGTTTACTTACCCTTAAATATCCTCCATCAGATGATGGGATGAGTTTGGGTGTGTGGGTAATCCTCAGCTTAATGGTTTCATTCTGGAGGAACTCCATGTTAGACCTCTTTGTCCTTACATAACCTCAGGCAGAGATGGAGACTGTTTGCGTTTTTGAGCCACCCATGTGCAATTATTGAAGTTTATTTTGGGTTTTGCGTCTGACGTCTGAAGAGGCAGATATTACGCAGATACTTAGTTGATAATTAGTGGTGTTCTGTTCATCAGCATCACTAGTTCTCATACTTAATCATAAGTATTACACATTTTTCCATTAGTATTTGTAGTATAGTCATGAATAATATCTCAAATCGTTCAGTAAATGTGTGTTACTGCTGTTCTAAGAGATTCTAAAGAGAAACTAAAATTAAAATCATAAATTTAAAATATTGTTACCTAAAATATACATTAATTGAAATAAAATAAAATATTAAAAATATTAATTACTATTTTATTTCAGCTAGTTGATTTTTTAGGTTTTTTTATTTTAATTTATTTTTTTTAAGTTATTTTTTTTGGAATGTTGCAAAACAAATAAATAAATAAAAACCATATAGACACATTTTTAAAATATTACAACAAAATGACTAAAACTTTAACTTAAATTAAAATGAAAAAAGAAATTAGAAAAAGTCTAAAATATATATTTAAAAAAACTAACAGTATATCATTGATGATAAAATAGAGCTGCTCACTGCACCACTGACTTCATAAAATGTAAAAATCTAGTTTAATAAAGATATTATTTGATAATCTAGTTTTAGTTTTAGCTTGCTAACTGCCTGCCAAGGTCTAAGATTCTCAGAGTCTTCATAAATTCAATAAATTTAATTAAAGAAAAGAAAATGACATAACTTGAATATTAATGTCTAACAGCAGGATGCTTGTTAAAGCTTCTTCGTATTGTTGCTTCCCTGCTTGTCTCTCTCTCTCTGTCTGTTTTTCTCACTCAAATGGTCTCTCTCTCATTCAATTAAGAAAAAAAACAGTAGAGACAGATTTTTATCTCTGTTTAAATCCTGCAGTTGTTCTCCATGTTCTTTCTCTCTGTGACAGACGGAGTTTGGGAACAAGAAAACTTTTCAGATTCATCAGAACATCTTGCTCCATTAGAATGAGCTTATTTATCACCCTGTTCCTTTCTTCATGTTCCCACTAAAACGTTGCACCTTCCTGGAGACATACTTAATTGGATTGTCATGGCTGTTTGTCCAGAACAGAATGAAATGTGCAAACATTTCCCTTTTTTTTTTTTTAGGTGACTTTGGAAAGTGTGTGTGTTGAGAGAACATTTAAGCTCTGAAACTTGTGAGCTGCATTTTGCCTGCATAGAGACTGTTCGAGAGACTCGACTCAACTGACTTCAGTAGTTTAACATTACCATTTTACTGACAACTGATGCTGTAAGAAGCAAATAAATATTTATTAAAAGGTAATCCTAAAATAGTATTTTTATTTTAGATATATTTTAAATGTATTAATTATTTAAAATTATTTTGTAAAAATGCAAATCATTTATTTATTAATTGACGACATAACAACGACATTGCTTGCTCGTAGTTTCATTTGCGCTTTAATATAATATAGCGCATGCCTTGATCTTGCTGCATTGCATTATGGGATTGCAATGCTGCTTTATGATTTTTACAGAACAAGGTAGCTCACTAAGCAGCATAATAAAAGTGCCTGTTGTTGTAGTTGTTGTTTTTTGCATTGATAGCACACCTATGCTTTGTTAAAGTGGATCAGTGCATTCAATCTTTCCTCAACCAAGGAACCGTGTTTGAAATAATTGAGCAATTGCAGGTTGAACTTCCCCAGCGAAACATGTTACTAGAGCACAATAGCCCATGAATAGTCCTTTGTGAGACTAATTAACATTATCAACGCTTCTGTGCTCATGAATCTCTGGCTCACACACACCAGCCTGTTTCCCACATCCGTACGCAAACACCTCCCTCAATTTGAAGATCTTCAAAAAACCCAAGCCCCATTACTTTCCAGATCTTCTCCTGTCCATCGCTGCCTCACATGGGCGTGAAACATTCCTCATCTCCATCTCTCATTCTACACCTCCTCTGCCTCCATTTCAAAAGATATCTGGATTGTTGACCACAAAAATGATGTTGTCCTGTTGTATTTACTTTGCAACAGATGCCTTGATGTGGAAAGAATGTTGAACATTTTGTTGATGGATGTTTATTGGCTTATTTGCAGTTTTTTGTGTGTCAAAACTCATGACACACACACACACATCTCTTTTTGCACTTCGTTTTGAAAGGACTTAATGTAGCTTCCAAATAGTTTGAGTAAACTGAATGTCTTTTGTTCATCATCATGTCTTCTAACCCTGTACTGTTTTCTTTCTGCCTTGTAACGCAAGATAAGAAAAGATGTCCGAGCTGCCTTTTCCATACAAAAAAGTGACCGTGATTCATACTGCCAAGCCTCTACAAGGGCACTACATAACTACTGTAAAAATCAGTCCATATGAAGCTGGATTGAATTTACTCTATTTAAATGAAAAATTTCAAAATTTAACTATGGAAGCCTTTTTTCACCATGGAATAAAAAATAATAATAAAGGTGATTGAGACTTGTTATCTAACAATTTGGGAGAACATTTTGAGAAAAAGCCAGAATTTCGATATATATAAACTCAGAATTGCAAGATATAAACTCACAATTTTGAGATGATAACTCACTAATGTATTTATTTATTTTTTATTCCATGGCATTCTGTGTTTGTTACTCACAATTCTTAAAAAAAAAAAAAAAAAAAAAAAGGGATTGTGAGATATAAAATCCAAGTTATGAGATAAAAACCACAATGATCTTTTTTGGGTTTGTATTTCATGGTGAAAATGGGCTTCCTATGGAATTCACAGAATATTTTCGCAGAATTGTGTTATAATTCGACGGCATTTTAGTGCCACGTTAAAAAATGTAAAAAGAATTCTGAGATTATGAGATTTAAGTCGCAATAATTTGAGAAAATAGTAAAAATTCTGAGAATAAAAGTCGAAATATTTAGAGAATATTGTCAAAATTATGAGAATACGGTCGAAATATTTTGAGAATAAAGTCAAAATTATGAGAATTAAGTTGTAGCAATTACGAGATTTAAATTATAATATTTTGAGAGGATAATGCAATATAGGCTATACTCTCAAAATATTACAACTTTAATCTCGTAATTGCTACAACTTAATTCTCGTAATTTTAACTTTGTATGCCATCGTACTTTATATCCTTTATATAATTGCATTAACTGCTTCCATATATTCCATATATGACCCTTTCCAAGAATCACCTGAAGTCCTCTTTCAGTTGCTCACACCAGCATCAGGCAGTGAAGGACTTCATTATTCATTGAGCAGTGGGCCTGACATGCTGTAGCAGCATTTTGACAACAGCCACAGCCAATAAGGGGGTTGGGATTTGACCAGAGTTCATCCGGCTGGCAGCGGACATATAACTTAATAGGAATAGTGCATGATAGTGGTCACCGTTAATGAGTGAAAATCCGACAGGTGCGCATAACGCTAACGTCCCGGATGAACCAAGGAAAAGTTAGCCATGGGCCCCGCAAAGGCTTAATATGGCACTGATCGCCACTGGTGCCAAGCTGTTTCTGCTTATACCCTTATGCATCCCGGGGCATATAAAGTTCTACAATAAAAGCATATCAACCAGGCCCGGCCCCATTGTTCCATTGCTGTAGTTATCACTATGTCAATCACTGCTATTTTGAGAGTGAATTACCGAAACTTTGCAAAGTGTGTGAGGCAGAAAAACAAAAGTTATACATTTTGAATGGATATATATATATATATATATCCATTCAAAGCCTAGAAAGCTCACAAAAAGCGATCTTTTAAAAAGCTGTCTCTCATCGCGATCTCATAAAGTTTTGTTATGACCAGTAAATCTTGCGATACACTGCGCAATCAATCTATTATATCTTATATATTATCTTATATTACTTACAGAGGGAAAATTCTGAACATATAGTTTATCTTTATGCGGATGACACCCTTCTGTATAAATCTGAACTATTAAAGAATCTGCCACAAATATTGTTTTTACTGGATGCTTTTGGGAAAATATCAGGCTATAAAACAAATATGCAGAAAATTGAGCTTATGCCTATCAACTCTGCTGCTAGACAGATTATCTTTAGCAATTTACCATTTAAATTAACTAAAGATGAATTCAAATACCTAGGTATATGGATCACTAATAAGTACAAATATTTGAACAAAGCAAATTTACCCCCACTGATGGATTCCATTAAAAAAGACTTTGAACGTTGGAGCCCATTACCATTATCATTAGGAGGCAGAATAAATGCTATAAAAATTCATATTCTACCCAGATTCCTAAATCCTTTCCAATGCATGCCTATATTTTTGAAAAAAAAAAAAAAATCTCACTATTAGACAAATTAATATCATCATTCATATGGAACAGGAAAAATATGTGCATCCTCAAAAGTATTTTACAGTGAAGCCGAGAGCATGGAGGACTGTCTGTACCCAACATTCAGTATTATTACTGGGCAGCTAATACCCATGCAATGTTATATTGGGTTATTTAATCAAATAATAGTGGTCCCAATTGGTTGTCTTTAGAAAATGTGTCATCTTGACCGGCATCTCTTGCTCAAAACTCCCACCACCCGGACTAATATTACAATTTTCTTCAAAACCAGTTGTTAAACTCATTGAAAATATGGGCAATATTTAGAAAAAGTTTTGCACTCAAGGAATTATCAGTCTACGCTCCCATAGCAATAAATCTTGTTTACCCGTTCTATTATGAAACCTTAAATATTTGGTCTGTGAAAGGTCTTAGGACATTAAAATGTATGTTTATTGATGGAGACTTTGCATCATTCAGTCAAGTGAAAATGATGCAATGTCCTGCAGAGTTTAGCTCTAACCCTAATCGAACACACCTGAACAAGCTAATCGAGGTTTTCATGATTACTAAGGCTACAGACAAGTGAGGCTTTTTTCAGGGTTGTAGCTAAACTCTGCAGGACATCGGCACTCCAGGACCGACGTTGCCTACCCCTGACATAGAGTAATTCAATTTAAAATCTTTCACAGACTGCATTGGTCCAAAGTAAAATTAGCCAAATTCAAACCAAATTTGGACCCTAATTGTGATAGGTGTGAAACTGAGCCAGCTACGCTATCTCACATGTTTTGACTTTGTCCAAAATTTAAAGACTTCTGGCAGTTGGTATTTAAATTTCTCTCTGATACATTATAGAGCCTGAGGCCATAATTTCAATATTTGGTATCATACCACGATCATTATGTTTCAATCAAAGAAAATCTGATCGCTTTTGCTATGCTTTTAGCCCGGAGGTTAATAATTCTCAAATGAAAAGAAAAATCCCCTCCAACCGTTAAGCAATGGCTTAAGGACCTACTACATCATATGACCTCAGAAAAAAATACGGCACACTATAAGAGGCTGTACCAACATGTTTTATATTACTTGGCCACCTGTTTTTTTTTTTGTTTGTTTGAGCCGTTAATGAAGCGTTTGTTTTTTTCATATCAGAAAGCTTACATCGTGCAACAAGGGGGAATTGTTGGGGGTAGGGATGAAAACTAAAAAATTAAAAAGATGTCTAACTGTGTTATATGTCTCATGTTTGACCAAATATTCAATAAAATCACTTTGGAATCAAAACATTTATGCATTTGGCAGATGATTTTATACAAAGTGACATTTTATCAGGTCTTGCATTCCCTGGGACTCAAACCCTTGATCTTGGCATTGCTAACACCCAGTTCTACCGTTTTAGCTACAAGAATGCATTTATGTAATAATCTATGAAAATAATCTAATAATTTTTTATTTTATTTTATTTTATTTTTATTTTTTGTGTGTGTGTGTGTGTGTGTGTGTGTGTGTGTGTATGCATCAAATCCCATGTCACTTACACCAATCTCATTTTCCATTTCGTTTTGAAAGGACTTCACTTCATTAAAAACAAAACACCTTTAATTTTTCCAAATATTACTATTTAGGAGTCCGGTAATATCCAACATAATGCCCACTCAGCTGGGATTTTAAAACACCAAATTCTCTGTGTTTTTAAATCTAGATTGTGCTATAGTATGACTATATGGATCATGTTAAGGGTTTCAATGACAGCGCACAGAGAAACGACTCCAGAAAGTGTCCCTGGAAAGATACTGGCACCTGAGCTCTCGTCAGTACAACAGCCATACGCTCAGTCACACTCTATTTCCAGGAAACCATGTCAGGTGACTTTTGGTAGTCATGGCGTGTTTGTTTTGTTCCCAGGGTGTATGAATGCATATTTATCTGTTTTATTTAACAAAGCCTGCACTGCTGCCTCACATGCAACCTGCCATCTGTGCACAATCATGCATGAGAGCAAGCTAAAGATATTATGGACCAGTTTGGTGACAAATTTCATGCAATGTAAATGCATAGTTTGACAGATAAAACCCATGCAAGAATGTGAATTTAATTTAATAAAAACAATTTAAAAATAAGTTCGCAATAAAAGTGTTTAAAACGACATTTGCAGGAAAAAGGTTTTCACGTATGGACAACAAACTCGCATGTTATCACTTCTATGTACAGTATATGTAGTTTATTTATAAAATGTGTTTAGATTTTTAGCCTTCAGAACTGCCTTAATTCTTTGTGGCATAGATTCAACAAGGTGTTGGAAACATTCCTCAGAGATTTTGGTCTATATTGACTTGATAGCATCACGCAGTTTCTGCAGATTTGTCGGCTGCACATCCATGATGCAAATCTGCCGTTCCACCACATCCCAAAGCTGCTCTATTGGATTGAGTTCTGGTGACTGTGGATGCCATTTGAGTAAAGTGAACTCATTGTCATGTTCAAGAAACCAGTCTGAGATGATTTGAGCTTTGTGACTTGATGCAGTATCCTGCTAGAAGTAGCCATCTGAAGATGGGTACACTGTAGTCATAAAGGGATGGACATGGTTAGCAACAATACTCAGGTAGGCTGTGGCATTTAAACGATGTTCAATTGGTACTGAGGGGCCCAAAGTGTGCCAAGAAAATATCCCCCTCACCATTACACCACCACCACCAGCCTGAACTGTTGAGACAAGGCAGGATGGATCCATGCTTTCATGTTCTTAACGCCAAATTCTGACAGTACCATCTGAATGTCGCAGCAGAAATTGAGACTCATCAGACCAGGCAACGTTTTTCCAATCTTCTATTGTCCAATTTTGGTGAGCCTGTGTGAATTGTAGCCTCCGTTTCCTGTTCTTAGCTGACACCCAGTGTGGTCTTCTGCTCCTGTAGCCCATCTGCTTCAGGGTTCAACGTGTTGTGCATTCAGAGATGGTATTCTGCATACCTTGGTTGTAACAAGTGGTTATTTGAGTTACTGTTGCATTTCAATCATCTCTAACCAGTCTGCCTATTCTCCTCTGACCTCTGATATCAACAAGGCATTTTTGTCCACACAACTGCCACTCACTGGATATTTTCTCTTTTTTGGACCATTCTCTGTAAACCCTAGAGATGGTTGTGCGCGACAATCCCACTAGATCACCAGTTTTTTAAATAATCAGATCAGCCCATCTGGCACCAACAACCAATATAGGATATTTTACTTAAATATCCTTTCTTCCCCATTCTGATGCTCGGTTTGAACATACACACACAGTAAAATAATATTTTTATTAAAATTATATATATGAAAAAAAAAAAAAAAAAAAATATATATATATATATATATATATATATATATATATATATATATAAAATATTTGATAAATCTTTTGTAAAATAATCTATTTTTGTAAAATAGTTTAATTAAAATATTGGGTAAATTATCTATTTTAATTCTATGACAATATTCCGTGTGTGTGTGTGTGTGTGTGTGTGTGTGTATATATATATATACACACACTCACCGGCCACTTTATTAGGCATACCTATTCAATTGCTTGGTAACACTATATATATATATATATATATATATATATATATATATATATTTAAATTTAAAATTTTTTTTTGTTTTTTATTTAACCAGGAAAGTCCCATTGAGATTAAAAACCTCTTTTTCAAGGGAGTCCTGGCCAAGAGGCAGCAAAAACACAGTAAATTACATTTATGAAAGTTATACAATACAAATAATTAAAAACATTTACAATTTAAACAGGTCATTTCTGGTTCTCTCAATCTGGACTTAAAAGCATTTAAGGAAATAAGTTCAGATAATTTCAAGTTTTTTTTGCAATAAGTTCCATGCAGAAGGAGCTGAGTAGACAAAAGCCCTTTTTCCCAGTTCTGTACGGGCAAATGGAACAATGAGCAGCAAGTGATCATTTGATCGCAATGAATAAGAACTAACACTTCTCCATGTTATTAAACTACAGATGTAGGATGGCAAAAGACCAAGCATGGCCTTATAGATAAAAGTATGCCAGTGCCCTGATCTCCTGTTGGACAACGATGGCCATCCCACTCTGGAATATAATTCACAATGATGGGTCAAGTTTTTTACAATTCGTAATAAATGTCAGAGACGCATGATAAACAGTGTCAATCTTATACAGACATTGTGCTGAAGCGGTCCTATACCCCAGGTCTCCATAATCTAAGACAGATAAAGATGTTGCAGGGACTAGCTGCTTTTTTGCTTTAAAAGAAAAACAAAATTTATTTCGAAAGAAAAAGGACAGTTTAAGCTTGAGTTTCTTCACAAGGTTGTCTATATGAGGCTTAAAAGTGAGAGCATCATCAAGCCAGATACCAAGGTACTTATAAGAATGAACCACCTCTATGACACTTCCAGTCAAAGTGAACACAGGAGGAGGAGCTTGAGAAACCTTCTTAGTATTTCTAAACAGCATCAGTTTGGTCTTATCAGCATTGAGAACCAGTTTTAAGCTGCATAAGCGTACGTTGAACCACATCAAAAGCTTTCTGCAAAGATTCAACCGCTTTAGCTGGGGACGATCCAAAACAATAAATAATCGTGTCATCAGCATAGAAATGCATATTAGCATCCGACACATTGTGGCCAAGTTCATTTATATACATAATAAACAAGAGAGGTCCTAATATTGAGCCTTGTGGCACTCCCTTGTGGACCTTCACTAATGCAGAACATAGACCATCACATTTAATGCACTGAGTCCTGTCACTCAGATAATTCCTGATATATATGTATGTATATGTATGTATGTATGTATGTATATACACATAAAGAGCAGTTTGGATTCTATAATAACAATATATGAAATACAGTATTATAAAGTACTTTAAAAAAAAATTCCAAGTACATTTATGCATTTGGCAGATGCTTTTATACAAAGTGACATTGTGTCAGTTCTTTCATTCCCTGGGAATCAAACTCATTACCTTGCCATTGCTAACACCATGTTCTACCGTTTGAGCTACAAGAATGCATTTATGCAATAATCTATGAAAATAATCTAATAATTACATGCTTTTTGGACTTGGCTTCATTAAAACATTAATAATAATAATTTAATACTTAGAATAATGGGTAAAACTATTTTAAGAATTAAATATAATTATTTATTGTCTGATTCTACAACTGTAACTTTAGGGGCTCTGTAGTTTGCCTGTCAGTTATTTTGCTTAATCATTGGAAGCAGGAAGTTGAAAGGCCACATTGTGTGTAAGTAGTTTTTAGCTTGTTGTGTAAGAATACTATTTTGCTACTATTGTGGACCAGTCAGATGGACGTATATGCAAATTTTGCATGGGTTTTATCTGTCAAACTGTGCTGGATTTTGAACTTTGCATAAAATTTGTAATTTCGTGCAGATTTCTCTATCTATTATTGTGTGCCAAAGGTACTGATGTGGAAATCGCCACCACCAGGATGCATTTTTAGTGGCATGTGGTGCATTGGAGCCACTTATTGTACTCTTATAGGTTGCACAAGCACTGACAATGCATTATTCATCACTGGCATGCTTTGATCTCAAAGGGTTGCAGATGGTATAGGGTCATAATCTGCCAACAAACTTGCCTGCATTTCACTTTAAGCTTTCATTGAGTCTCAAGAGAGCTGAGGATGCTCGAAGTGGCTGGTATATGGCACGGCAGAGCTGACGCTTAATTTAACCCTGATTAGAGGTGCACTGTGCCAGAACAGAGCAGAACAGAACTGGCGTGGGAGGAGGAGGATGTCTGTCAGATAGATTGGCCACTGAGTGCAACAGCCGGTCTTTTAAGGTGAGAAGACCGGTTGTTCCATACCTGTGGTTTCAGGACAGTTTTCCCTTACAGAGACTGACCATGTGATTTGGTTAGAGGAAGTTGATTGTAGACCTGTGCTGCTGGGTGGTTTGCCTCTGCGTTTGAGTAACTGGGCTAATGAGGGCATTTTAACACTAGGGTTGTTTATTATCACACTGTTCATTTTTTGAAGATAATGTGAGTGGTGCTTGCATGTATAAAAGTCATTGGCACAATTCTAGGTGGTTGCCAGGATGTTTCTTTTTGGTTGCTGGGAGAGATTCTGATTTGGAATCCATTTTAAATTATAAGTCTGAGTGTTTAGAAAAGTAATAGCAGAGTCCAATTCAACAAGCCTCAAGATTTTAGATATCAATAAGCACCAAAATCTCATATTTAGTATTTTGAACAAACCCCTGATCCAAAGTGTGAAAAATAGTAGTTTTTTTTTTTTTATTTGAATATATTCCTGTGATGGAAAAGCCTTAGGGTTATGGGTTATTGATGATAGAAGCAGTTGTGGAGACCGTAATAATTTTTTTCAATATTCTTTGATAAACCGAAAGATGAAAAGAAATCTTATAACAATATAAATGTCTCTGATCTTTCAGGCTCTCTGATCACTGTCTAGTTCATACCAGCCTACAGGCAGAAACTAAAATCAGCTAAACCTGTATTAAGGACTGTTAAAAGATGGACTAATGAAGCAGAGCAGGATTTAAAAGCCTGTTTCGACTGCACTGATTGGAGTGATATCAGTTTCTGTGAGGATATGTGCATTCCTATCAGGACATTCCTATTATTCAGTAATGATAAACCATGTTTTCCTGGGAAACTCAAGCTTCGTCATACCAAAGATGATGCTTATAGAAGTGGGGATACAATCTTGTATAACCAGGCAAGAAACTACTCTGAAAAGCTGGAAAAAAAAAACAGTTTTCAGCCAATGAGCCAGTATCAGTATGCAATGGTTTGAAGAACATCACCAAGTACAAGACACCGCTCCCACAGTATGTGGAGGATCAATAACTAGCTGACGATCTGAATGTGTTTTACTGCTGGTTTGAAAAGCACAGTCTCACAACCCCCACCCTCTCTGATCTGCACTTGACACATACACCTACACCCCCCCCCCCCCCCCACACACACACACCATCATTCAACCTGTGCTTAAGGTCTGTGTACAGGACGTGAACCGGGTCTTCAGAAAACAGAAGACTAGGAAAGCTTCTGGCCCAAACGTGTTTCTCCTGCCTGTCTAAAAGTCTGTGCTGACCAACTGGCCCCCATCTTTTCACAGATCTTCAACAGATCTGTACTTCTGTATTATATTGCATTATTTCATTTTCTGGTTAACTTATATTAGTGTTATATTTCTTCATCTACTGTGTAATTTTTATGTATGTCTGCACTATCATGAATGTTTGCACTATGTCTGTACTTTCTTTTGCACTGGAAGCTCCTGTCGCCAAATTAAATTATTTGTGTTTGTAAACATACTTGGCAATAAAGTTATTTCTGATTCTGTCTTCTGTTTCATATTTTTGTGAGAACTGTGATACATTTTCAGGAATCTTTGATAAAAAAGAAAATTCAAAAGAACATAATAGAGACCATTTGAAATAGATTTTGTTTGTAGATTTTGTAGCAGTGTAAAAGTCTTTACTTTTTATCGATTTAATATATCCTTGCTAAAAGTATTTATTTCCTTAAAAAACTAAATCATAAAGTCATAAAATTGACAAACTTTTGAACAGTGATGAATATTAATCTACATATATAGCGATACTTGTATACAAAAGCATGAAGCGTCTCATTATAGGTCTCAAACCACATTCAGGACATATTCTGGACTCATACTGAACAAAGGTGCACCATAAAGCAGTAATACAGAACATTACTGTGAAACACTATATACATGGAATATAAAAAGATACAATGTCTAATGTATGTATGACCACAGTAGCTCTTGTTAACAGTGCTATAGCTGGTCTTTCAGGGCAAATACCACCAAGGGATTACATAAAAAATAATGTGATTCATTTTTATGTGATCATCATTTTTTAAAAAGATTAAATGGATGCAATAATGTAATATTACATTATGGTCTTCAACTGAACCCAGAGGTTTGTCTGCATAATCTGCACCTTTGGCAGTAAAATATGGGATATTGTGAATACTGAATATTTTTATATCAAAAAGGAAATGTTAAGCCATGAATCTATATGTGCATGGAACGCCATGTTCCTAACGACATGCATAATATTTCAACAGCAGGTAGAGTCTTTCACGAGAACCTGCTGTGCAGAATAACTGCACATTCTGACAGCCAAATGATGCCCATATGAGACTTGCGGACTGAGCTCGGGATGGGGGCTGGGACTCAGCAATGTCTAAATCAAACATTTGGCCCTGCCAGCATTTTACTTCTCCTCTCGCTCTCTCTCTCTGTGTGCTCTTGTCAGAAAATTCTTCTCTTAGAGGAGCCTGAAGGTTTCTGCATGTGGTGATCACATTTGGTTTCTTGTACCAGTATGCAATATAGAGCTAAAAGGTCAGAATATGAAGAACATGAAGTGAGACCACAGGCATCACAATGAGCTCAGTGTGATTGCTTTCATTTGGCAAGAGTTAAAGGGCACAAAATGAGGGCCGTCAATTAATTTGACACACTTGGTGCTCTTAAAGGGGACTGTATGCTTTTGAAGGAATTTTAAATACATTTTTGTGAATCTGTGAGATTTGTTTCATCAGTGCCAAAGCAGGTGGTAGCTGCCAGGATCCATGTGTAGACCCATATATGATTCATGCAGTGGCGCGGGCACAGCATGAGTGTGTGTAGTGGGGGGTGAGAGGTATATGTAGATAATTGTGCATTTGGGGAGGGGCCAAGAGTAATGAGTTTCACGGATGAGCTCCCACATCTATGCTATCTATGTGTATATATTAAAATCAGTAAATATATATATATATATATATATATATATATATATATATATATATATATATTGTATTATAAAAAATAAAAATTATTATAACATTTACAGTAGTATAAAAAAGTCTAAATTATTTTATATGTGTGTGTATGCTATAATTAAAAAATATATATTAAAAAATAAGATAAATGCAAACAGTGTTTGTATATTTATATACTGTATGGATTTATATTTTATAAAAAAAAAAAAAAAATTATATATAAAAAAAAAAAAAAAAAGATTTGGAAGAAAATGGGTCACTTTAAGACTTGCTCTCTGTGTGTGGACTGCTGCCAGTGCCTGCGAACTGAAAGGAGATGCACAAAGATAATTAGCTGTTTGAGAACAGGAGACAACCGTGTTTCGTCTGATCCATTTTGAGCTCTGACACTGTCAGCGTAAGGGTTAACGTGGTTGTAAGCAATACCCATTTGCTTGAGTGCTATTTTGGTTAGAACTCCAGAGAGGATAGGAGCGCATTAAATCCTGTGGTGTTGCTGTTACCTCAGAGGTAACTGAACTTCAGATGCTGTTCGGCTTAGGAGAGTGACTCCGGCATGATAAAATAAAGATTATGATTATAATGCATCAAACACATGAAAATATTATTTGAAGTGCATTGATAATTACACTTATTACATTTATTGATAGAAATAATTACCTCAAACTTCTATTTAAAGTGCACTAAAATAATGTTGTTTTTTTATTGTGGTTGCTAGTTAGCTTTGTAATACAGTATAACCATTTCAGTGTGTAGGATACACAAAAATAGCAAGAAGATTGCTTTCTAAGCCACTTAGAAAGCACTTACCACACCATAAATATTTGTTTTGCAAGAGACTACAAAGGGAGATTGCATTCAAATTACATCAAACACCAAAGTCAACTGAATTGTTGTTTTGGGCTGTGACCACTGCTTACTGTGTTTTCCAGGAATCTAAGTGGCTTAGATCTTCTGAAACATGCTGCGACTTGTATTCTAAAGCAACTTGCATAATGCAATTAACACCAAGCATGCAAAACCATTGAAAAGCCCATGTTTTTTCGAATAGCACATTTCTCACACACCAGTAGTTTCAAATGAGCTTTTCGCTAAAGTAAAAATAAATAATGTGCTTATGTTTGTAAATGTTTTATTTACCAGTATTTTACATTATTTTTCAGTGTAATAGTAAAATGTGACTTGATGCATTTTTTTTTGACAGTGCAACTTATTTTTCTAATTATTTTTTTATGTGACTTTCTGTGTATATTGTGAATAAAAATAGCCAGTAGCTTCCTGCTTAGCCCTCCACAAATATTTGTTTTGCCAGAAACAATGAAGTCTAGAACGAAAGTAATTTGAGTTATTTTCTCTTCTGCCAGATTTCGAAACCCTCGACATCAGTGGCGCCTCTGATGTCAGACGGACTGTGGCTGTCAGAAGTGTTAGCAGGGTGCCTGATGTCTCAACCTTCCCCTATTTACAGATCCGGCAAATCCAGGCACCCAAACAACCCTGTCTACCACTATTCATCCTCTAAATACTGATAAAAACAACTGTCTGACCACAGACGCAGTGGAATGTGCTTTACAGCTTTTCACAAGGGCAGACAGTTTCTCAGACAGCTGCCAATTCTCCCACAAATGTGCAAGACTGGGGTTCACAAGAGGTAAAGCCTCGCAAGAAAGCTTGTGTAGGCACTGTTACCTTCACAGCTGGGCTTTCTGTTACACCGGGCCCGGATCCAAAGCTCTGGATGAGCTTAAGCTTGCTGTCCTTTGCCCAATCTGCATGGACAAGTCCTCCCTACCACCACATGTTTTTAATTACAGCGTGTATTTGGTTGATTGTTGCCAACAGGGCGAGACGGATAGCATAATATGCAATGCGCAAAGGTTTAGCATCTGGGTCAGGGTTGAAGTTTTTTACGAAAGCGAACATCTATGACCTGTTTGCATGCAAAACGCTTGTGGTCTCTCGCCTACACGCAACAAATCTGTGCATTTGCAAAAGTGGTTTATGGCTGTCTAAGACTCTGTCTGGCTGTGGCCTTCCTGTCCTACATTCATCATGTGTCACATCGCTGTTATTCTTCTTTTTCCTCTCTGCCTGGCAGAATGCATGAGCGTGTCATGAAGAGCAGACACAGTCCTAAACCACCAGACAGTGTCTCGCTCCTGCTCTGAATCACAGGCGAGTTGTGAAAGGGGAGCAGTTGGGTATCTGCGTGTGGCAGAGGCCGTACAGCTCATCCCTTTCCTTCTGTCTGCCGTAGAGTCATTCGCTGGGGAAGGAATCTCTGTGAGTCCATTTGTCTGAGCTCCACCACCTGCACATACCTTCTCCATAATGTAACCGCCTGAAGGCCCAAACCTCAGACTCCATATTTTCTTATCAAGCATCCCAGCCAAATCCTATCAGCGTTTCCATCCCGTTGCATCCAAATTAGGCAGGACGTATTTCCAGCTGTCAGTCCCAAAAATATTCATTTACATCTGAGGTTTTCAAAGTGATGACAAGGAAGCCCAAATATGAAATAGAAAATTTTAAATTTTTTTAAATATGCAAAAAATTCCCTTTTTTGCCAATATATTTTTGTAGTCATTTTATTATTATTATTATTTTTTGTATGTTTGAAAATATAAATTAAAAAATTATTTGGGTATATAAAAACAAAATCATCCTCATAAGTACCAACTCAAAAGAGTCATTGGTTTGCAAATCGGAGAGGTAGCTTTTTTTGTGTGTGTGTGTGTGTGTGTGTGTGTGTGTGTGTGTGTGTGCATCTCGTTTCTTGCCATTATTTTGTAATATGCATGTAATATTTTTATTTCATCACAATAAATGAATCCTGCAAGCTCACATTCACAACTTAAGTAAAATATTATTTCATGTGTATGTAAAATTACAATATAATTAGTTGTGATCAACCATAATTAGAAGAGTTTGCTACTACCATAGTTTGCTATGAGAGAATACCAGATGTTTGCAGTTTTTTTTGTAGAGAAACAGTCTGCGTACTTAGAGTTCATTCCACCTAATATCATGTCTAATATATACAATTTCCACTTGCTTTCACTTATGCTACTGCTAGTATTTCATTTCTTCAAATGCAACATGAGGTTTGAGGTGAATGTTGAGAATGTGGCATGTGGTTTGTTCCAGCTCATTAAAGCGCTGGGGGCTCTTTCCTCCTCTAAGAGCACTACAAATCTGGAATCAAAGCTCTGAAAGGTCTGGGGGGAAGGATAGACATCAAGGCCTTTGAAAGATGAGTGAGTGATATAGGGAATACCACATCATGGCAGTTAAAGGGGTCATATGACGTTAGTAAAAAGAACATTATGACGTGACGTGACATACATACAGCCAAGTATGGTGACCCATACTCAGAATTCATGCTCTGCATTTAACCCATCCAAAGTGCACACACATAGCTGTGAACACACACCATGAACACACACCCAGGGCAGTGGGCAGCCATTTATGCTGCGGCACCCGGGGAGCAGTTGGGGGTTTGGTGCCTTGGTGCCTTGCTCAAGGACACCTCAGTCGTGGTATTGCCGGCCCGAGACTAGAACCCACAACCTTAGGGTTAGGAGTCAAACTCTCTAACCACTAGGCCACGACTTCACATTATTTTCCACATAATGTACATTATTGTTTCTCCTCTATGCCCCGCCTTTCTGAAACGCGTCGATTTTTACAAAGCTCATCGTTCTGAAAAGCGAGGTGTGCTCTGATTGGCCAGCTATCCAGTGTGTTGTGTTTGGCCGAATGCCTCAAGCATGTGACGGAAATGTTACACCCCTTAACACTGTTTTTCGGTGTGTCCTTGCGCGATGAGACAAAGCCAATAAAATCATCCAGTGGGGACACTATTACCAGTTATAATGACTTTTACTATCTCTTTACCCGTTGCTTTGCATATCGCGCTGCATAAACATAAAACCATGTCTGCATTTGTGATCAGAGAAACGACAAACAACAAGCTCTAACAGTTACTCTACACTGCTCAAAACTAACGTTTGAATTATCAGTGGCAAATCCTTTACATATGAAAATGTACTCACAGGCTGTGAGCCAGAAGTGCCAGACTGTCCTTGCAAAGTTGGAATTGCCCCACTTTATAGAAACAGACACTGGCATTGTATGCTACTCTCACAGGAAACAGTCCTCATCCTCTGCAAAATGCACTGCACACATCTGAATATTTGGGTTGAACTGTTCTGGAACAGTGTTGAAATACAACTTAACCACTCATTTCTAGTTGTGTCCTCTTTTGGAAGGCCAAACAAAGTAGCTTTGCTTTCACAATGAAACACACAGCGTCTCCACAACATGGTGCTGGTGGAAACAGCAAGAATCAAAGTTACGTCTTCTTTCTTTGCGTGGCGTTATGCAAATCTTTCCACATCATGACATAGACATGTGGGGGCGTGTTAGAATGAGCTGTTTTAGGTAGGAGTGGTTGACTTAAATTTTATAAAGAATATCTCTTTGTATTTGAGACTTTAGACTTTGCAACTTTACAAATCTTCTTTATGCACCAAGAGCTTGTAACACTCCAAAGAGAAAGAAAAATTTAAATCGCATCAAATGACCCCTTTAATTTATCCCCTGCACAGATGAGAGCCGTTTCCGGAATGGACTTGCAGAGTGGTGGTATTCTGGGAAGTCAGCAGTCCATCTGTTAATGCGGCCTGGCTGCTTGCCCTGAGCACATTCTAGGCATTTGCCAATAAAATCGCAGGAGTCTGCACTTCGTTCGCATTCACCTTACCTCCAGGTCAGGCTGCTTTTACAAGCTCATCAATAACATTTCCCTCAGCTTCTCGGATGTGATTTAAGGTCCTTAGGAATGATTCCAACTGTGATATGATAAATATTGGTCCTTGTGTGTTATGATGCACTAATCAGAAATACTGGAAATCAGATGCTGAGTAGCATTCTTCACTATGTCATGTTTCAATGGACACTCTTAAAAATAAAGGTTCTTTATTAGCATTGATGGTTCAGTGAAGAACCTTTAACATCCATGGAACCTTTTCAATGCACAAAAGGTTCTTTAAAGTGTTCAAGGTTCTTCTGATTAGAAATTAGAAAAGAAATGGTTCACTCAAAAATTCTTTGGAGATCCAAATTATTATTATTTTATTTTATTTTATTTTATTTTATTTTAATTTTATTTAATTTTATTTTATTTTAAGGCATTGCTGTGAAAAAACTTTATTTGAGTAAGGGCCCTGATATACTTCAAGCTAAATCGAAGAACAAACTGAACAACTGCTGGTCTGTGACTATTACATAATAGGTTCTCTCGAGTAGCCAGACCTTCAAACCGACAGCAGAAGGTCTGGACTTCATTGCAGCTTTCACTGGCCAAAGACCTCCCAAGAGGCCGTCTGACCAACATGTAGTTTATTTTGTGAAACGTCATGTTTAGGAGCATTAAAATATAAAGTCCCTACAATAACAGACCAACCAATAAACCATTCAAGATAAGTATCACAAGTCTTAAAGACTCTATGTCGTAAGCATCACATACTTTTGAAAATCCAGTATTTATTTGATCATAATTGATCATTGTCACAGTTGTGAACAAGATGGCTTTCTTATTCCATGAGGGGTTTTATTGTCATGACAGCTTTGTTTTCAGGCAAACGGTTAAATAATGTGACACACATCTCCCAGAATTCCTGTAGATATCAACCAATCAGACAACGATATTGAATTTCCCAATGTTTTGTGTGCCTGATGTCTGAGGCTGAGACTACATAATAGGTAGTTATGCTCTAGGGCTCCACCTTCTTTGGTGTGCAAATCTTTTCTGGTTAATTTCTTATGTTAAGTCCATTAAGGTCAGATGGGAGTAAAAACATGAACACACTTTTACTACAGTTGTAGTTCTAATTGGAAGTGATATTGTCATTGCTTTTTCATGTTTAATACTGAAATGCTGCTTGTTTAAAGCGATATGTTGTATAAAGTGCCGTATAAATAAATGTGACGTGACTTTTTCATGACCGAATTGCAGAGCTGGTGCAAACATATCGCCATCGCTATGATTAAATGCTTTCTTAACTGCAGTTTTCTCACCCCGTCACACCATCAGCTGTCTCTTGAATGTTGTCAGGGATTCGGTGAATAAGGTTGGAAAGATCATTCCACCAGCAAGGAACAGTGAATGAGAATGTCCTGGAAAGTGATTTTGTGCACACATGTGGCAGCCATTGTAGGTCTGCAAGACTGCAAGTGCACATTAAGTGTGCCATTTGGGACAGAGCCTTAATTGCATTATTACAGCTCTGGCCAGAGAGAGCATGTGCTCAGATGCACACGGATGCCGCATATTCTTCACACAACTTCATGAATAAACTCCATGACATTATTCTCCATGACATTATTCTGCATTATTTTTGCAGCATTGAGCAATGTAGCCAATCTCATACATTCTTGAACGCAATGGCCAAACAGCAGTGTTTAAAGGGACAGTTCACCCAAAAATGAAAATTACCCCATGATTAACTCACCCTCAAGCTATCCTAAGTGTATATGACTTTCTTCCTTCAGACGAATACAGTCGCAGGTATATTTAAAAAAAAAAAAAAATGCCCTGGCTCTTCCAAGCTTTGTAATGGCAGTGAATGGGAGTCGAGATTTTGAATCCCAAAAAAGTGTATCCATCCATCATAAGAAGTGCTCCACACGGCTCCGGGGGGTTAATAAAAAAAATCCATATTTAAAACTTTAGTGTAGATGCGATGAAAATAATAGATTTGTAAAATTATAACTGAACTTTGTGAGATCGTAGCATTGCGATTTTAACCCTCAAAGACTGAGACAACTACCCACGGCTAAAAATAACTATTGCTCTTAAATGATTAATAACTTTTGAACCGCTAATCCTATCTAAATGCTTTACAAAGTGTCGAAAAGCAGAGATTCTTTGTCTCATTTGCATATTCAAAGGCTCCATAGTGTACATGATTACGTCATCAGATTTTGACAGCATTGATTCGTCAGAAGAAACCAATGCATTTCGTTCCTCTGAGCCAAACAGTAATGATTGTTGACGCTTAGTGCCACCCCCTTGCACAGATTGGTTAAAACTGTCCCATATTCAACCAATAAACATAGGTTTTGGTCTTTTGAGCCACCAACTAGCTTCTTTCTTTGGACATTTGAACAAACGCAAAATGAAAGTAAAGTCTGTCGTGCGTGCATGAAAACAAACACACAAAAAAAAAACACATTTGCATGAGAGAACTCTCTGAAAAAGCACATAAAAACACACGATAGATTACTTCGACATAAAACAAACCAAAAACAAGGGTGAAACAGTCAAACATATCTGATAAAGCACTGGAATTTAGGTATTCGTGTCGCTAGGCGATGTTTTTTTTCTGTTGCACTCTGTAAATTTCTCACAGATTTTGTGTGTAGTTTGTGAATAATTTGCACTGTTTGTATTTTTGTTGCAAAAGACAATTTGTGCAATTGTTTTCATTAAGGTTTGTGTTTGTTGTTTATACTAAGATTGAAAATATTTCTCTGAAAACAAAATTTTTTTTTTTTTTTTTTTTACTGTGTTTTGTTATTATGGAACACTGTTTCCATTTTCTTTACTCCCTAAACGTATTTGGACACATCTATATTGTTAGTAAACTAAATATACCTGTTATTTCACTTAAAAGCGCTTATAACAATATTGTGATAAATGGCTATAACTTGCTTGGGGGTATATATGTAGACAGAATTTTATTTGGAAGTGTAAAACACCCAGATACAACTTTCTAAAGAAAAAAATCCAAACTTCAGGAGTTTCTGTTTGAGTACACAGTAAAAAAACAGCCAATTGTTGCTTGCGTATTTCTTAAAATTATGGAAATTAATTCATTCTTGGAGAAAACAACAGGAAAATTAGGACTTTAAATTAGCTAGACTGAAACAAACAAAACATATTTTGCTGATGACACAAGCTTAGTTCTCAAATTTCAATTCATTGATCAAGAATCCAAATGATGGTTTAATTGCCTATGCTAATTGGTTAAATTGTGGCTCAGTGGTAGAGCATTGCGTTTGCAGTGCAAAAGGTTGTGGGTTCGATTCCCGCGGAACACATGTTAGGTAATAAAAAACGTTAGCCTGAATGCACTGTAAGTCGCTTTGGATAAAAGCGTCTGCTAAATGTCAATTTAAACAAATCTTTAAATATAAAAAAATCTAATTGTATTATTTTATGTGGTAAAAAAAAAAAAAACCAAAGTATTTATCAAAAATTACAGTTGAGTCTATTAAGGTGCCAACTATAGGTCAACACAAGATAAGATTTAGGGGTATTAAATTATGGAATGTTTTATCCCATCTAGCAAATATATATGTTCTTCTTTAATATGTTATAAAAGATGTATAAAGGATAATTTTAGTGCTGGCTTGTAATTGTGTTTTTTGTTCTTTATGTATTTTATGTACCCTATAAGGTTTGTTTTTGGAGCACATTATTTCTGCGTTTTTGGCATACAGTATGTCATAATTAATTTGAGGCAGTCATTTAAACTTATATATTTGTTATTGTAATTTAAATGTTTTCTTAGTTTCATAAGTTGTTTTTGTCTTCTTTATTGTTTAGGTGTAGGCTCTAATAAGCCCTTTTGGTTTTTCTGCCTCTACCCGCACAGCATATGGATTGTTGTTGTTGTTGTTGTGTGTGTGTGTGTGTGTGTGTGTGTGTGTGTGTGTGTGTGTGTGTGTGTGTGCAATTAAACTAAACAAAAAAAAAAAAAAGGCGCGACCTGTCGCCAGAGTATAGTGGTCAAACATGGCCGTCTAGCATATTTACATAGGAACACATTGGAAAAATAGCAAAAATAGAATGGGGAAATAAATGCATGCTGTATGAACAGCCCCTGAGCGAGTTTCTTTTTCATTCTTCGCTGTGAATTACATCTAGATTTGACTGGGTCTCCTCAGTAAACAAGTTGTTTGTCTTGTTGACTATTTGACACTTGCACACCATCAAAAAGCTGCTAATGGCTCAACCTGAAACTCACTGTTGCTGGTGTTTTTGTTTTGAAAGTGTTTGCAGTTATGAATTGTGCGGTGAGCTGCTCTTCGATGTGTGAGAAACAGGATGAGGTTGGGTGCTGCCGTGTGGTTTGGGTTTACATGATAACCCCGAGCTGAGGACATGCTTTCTGAGAACCTCTCTGCTGATGACTCGACCTCTTTCTTTGCGATGATGGAAAGGTTGACATATAGCTAATGCATTTTAGAGATGGAGAAAGTGAGAGAAAATGTGTGTGAGAGAGAAAGATGCTCTTAAATATCCAGCGGATGCACAGCATGGATCTTTCCAGAGAGCACTTTGGCAGCAAAAGATCGAGACATAATCCCAGTGAAGAGACCACAGGGAAGCCAATAAGAAGCTATTTCAGGTGACTCGAAAGCTTGATGCTGCTCGGCCCACTTCCTGACCCTCCATATGAAACACAGTATTGAAAGTACTGATTGAAACCGCTACTTATACAAATCCTCTGTATTTCAGGTGTGCAGCCCCACTGGGATACTAGATACAGTAAATGAAAATAATACAATTCTTCCGGTCATATAATCATGCATATTAAAGATTGGAAAATAAATAGGTGTATCTCCTTCTAGTATGGGGGGAAACCCTTTCCATAATGATGTTGTTGACGATGAAGGCTGTGAGTCACTTTTTTGAGAGTGGAATTTTCTTCAGATTTATCAGTCGCTTGGTGGCAGATGTAACATGAGCAGTAAAAAATACTCACTACTACTGTGTGAGTGTGCATCATTTACACTTTTTTTTTCTGTGAAAAATCAACCATTGTACATTTTAGGGTGAAAAATTAGCTTTTAAATGCAGTTTCGCTTCCACCAAGGATAAATGTAATTTGTACTGATCACCATGTGTTTTGTGTGGATAACGTTTTGGCTTCACATATGTTATAATAATGCTAACCATATAAATACATTTTTGGTGTATGATTTTTAAGGACATTTGTTTATTTTTATTTTACTCTTTATTTTCACCATGTGATAGTGAATGTAAGAACCACAGCAGAGGGAAATGTCTGCCGTTATTTGTAGACACAATGACCACATTTACACTGTCACCCTTCTCTCTCTCTCTCTCTACAGACTTGTGGCATAGACTGGATTTTGTCGCTTGTGTGGAAACAGCAAAAATACTTATGAGATGTGATTTTTAGACCATCTGATTAGGACTGCTTCCATATGTGAGTCAAAATCAGGTATGTATCTGATATCTGACCATCAGTTCATGCATGCCACCTTTGACAAGTGAGTAATAAGAGCTAAAGTAATGATTAATATTAATTCATACTATTATTCAAATTTAGGTTCAGTTTTTTGGGGGGAGGGGGGGTGTTAATGTTTTTATTCAGTAAGGACGCAATATATGTATCTAGTGTGTCAGTAAAAATTTTTACATTTAACATTTAAAATTATATTTCAGACTAAATCTGTTATTTTAAACTTAACTATCAAAGAGTCCTGAAAAAATATGTATTTTGATTTACACAAGAATATGAAGCAGCACAACTGTTTCATCATTGGTGATAGGAAATGTTTCTTGAATATCAAATCAGCATATAATGGCAGTCTTGGCCTAATTTTTACAGAGTATGACTTGTAACCCAGTCAAGGTCACAGGTTCGAGTCTTGGTACCCAGCCAGGGATTGCAGGTGTGTGGGGGGAGTGAATGACCAGCACTCTCTTCCACCCTCAATACTGAGGTGAGACACTGGGGTTGGTCTGCTCAGGTTGTGTGTTTAGTGTTTGTTTTTTTGTGTTTGCTATTTTGTGGGTTAAATGCTGAGCACAAATTCCGAGTATGGAACGCCATACTTTCATTTTTTTCACTTTGGATGTGAAAAAACATGGATGTGCATGCCACATTCTAATAACCTCTTCTTGTTTTCCCACAGTCTGTTTGAATGTAAACAGATGCACATGTGTCAGGATATTGGATTTGTGCATTAGGTTTTGCAGTGTATATGCATTCATTTTTAATTCAGTTTTTCCTTATACATTAACTAGCTGGAAAACCCCAAAATAGCTCTCGATCATGCATCTATGTATAGCTTAATCTGGCCTATTTATCCAGACTTTTGTTTTCAGTCACAATGTGCAGTAATTGCTTTGCTGGGCTACAAATAGAAACAGAAGCTCACCTCTGATGAATTGTGTGCATTAGGTTAAAAGATGCAATGATTAAATATAAGCATTCCCATTTGCCTGTCCTATTTTTTTTGTCTAAAAAATGTTCAGTTTATTAAAATAAAAGAAAGCTAATGTGATTTCCATCTTTAACATTCTTAGGTTTAATATTGCATCCAGTATATTCAAATTGTGAGATGGAAATGTATTGCATAGCAGGAATGACCCAAACCCGCTAATTAGTCCCTTACGGTAATGTATTTGGGCAACACCCAAAACCAGAGCCTGGCGTCTGTCCTGCTCCACCAAACCTTGGAATTCAGAGACAGTGACTCAGACTACATATTTCATAGAGGAAAAAAAAATTATCTGGAGTTCGGTTGTGGAGACAGCTGTGCAGGGTCAGAAGAAGGCCTGGAGAGAGAGAGAGAGACAGAGAGAGGGGGAGGGAGAAGAGAAAAGAGCGGTGAAGGACACCATGGGAAAAGTGATTTCTTTCAGAAAGAATGTTAGCGGTTCTAGCCCGTGATTCCAGCTTTTAATGGATAACCTACCAATGGTTTCTAAGAACTCATGACTGCAGCTGCTGTGCCTCTGTGCTGATGGCATTTGAGAGTAACAGAGTGTGAGGAGAGGTGAGAAATATGAATACAGTGTAGCAGTAGGTTTCTGGAGCCACTCATTTTCTCCATAGAGAAATAGATGTGTTTTTTTTTAGTGAAGACAGACCTACTGTGCACTCCAAGTTTGTTAATTGGTGATAAAACTTCAGTAGAATTCTCAATTTTTAATCCGAAACTGGAGTCACATAATAGGTGTACCTGTCTGAAAACCAGTCAGTATCTGATGTGACCACCATTTGCTTCATGCAGTGCAACACATCTCCTTCGCATAGAGTTGATCAGGTTGTTGATTGTGGCCTGTGGAATGTTGGCCCACTCCTCTTCAATGGCATGTGAAGTTGCTGGATATTGGCAGGAACTGGAACACGCTGTCGTATACGCTGATCCAGAGCATCCCATGGGTGACATGTCCGGTGAGTATGCTGGCCATGCAAGAACTGGGATGTTTTCAGCTTCCAGGAATTGTGTACAGATCCTTGCAACATGGGGCTGTGCATTATCATGCTGCAACATGAGGTGATGGTCGTGGATGAATGGCACAACAATGGGCCTCAGGATCTCGTCACGGTATCTCGGTGCATTCAAAATGCCATCAATAAAATGCACCTGTGTTCGTTGTCCATAACATACGCCTGCCCATATCATAACCCCATGGCCACCATGGGCCACTCGATCCACAACATTGACTTCGGCAAACCGCTCACCGACATGACGCCATACACGCTGTCTGCCATCTGTCCTGTACAGTGAAAACCGGGATTTATCCATGAAGAGAACACCTCTCCAAAGTGCCAGACACCATCGAATGTGAGCGTTTGCCCACTAAAGTCAGTTACAACGACAAACTGCAGTCAGGTCGAGACCCAGATGAGGATGACGAGCATGCAGATGAGCTTCACTGAGACAGTTTCTGACAGTTTGTGCAGAAATTCTTTGGTTATGCAAATGGATTGTTGCAGCAGCTGTCCAGGTGGCTGGTCTCAGACGATCCTGGAGGTGAAGATGCTGGATGTGGAGGTCCTGGGCTGGTGTGGTTACACGTAGTCTGCGGTTGTGAGGCCGGTTGGATGTACTGCCAAATTCTCTGAAACGCCTTTGGAGACGGCTTATGGTAGAGAAATTAGTCTACAGGCAACAGCTCTGGTGGACATTCCTGCAGTCAGCATGCCAATTGCACGCTCCCTCAAAACTTGTGACATTTGTGGCATTGTGCTGTGTGATAAAACTGCACATTTTAGAGTGGACTTTTATTGTGGCCAGCCTAAGGCACACCTGTGCAATAATTATGCTGTCTAATCAGCATCTTGATATGCCACACCTGTGAGGTGGATGGATTATCTCGGCAAAGAGAGAAGTGCTCACTAACACAGATTTAGGTGGTTTTTTTATAAGTATTTAAGAGAAATAGGTCTTTTGTGTACATAGAAAAAGTCTTAGATCTTTGAGTTCAGCTCATGAAAAATGGGGGCAAAAACTAAAAGTGTTGCATTTATAATTTTGTTCAGTATACTTTGTCTTTCCAACAAATTAATTTCAATATGTTTCTAAGGACATAATATTTTTCCTCAGTATTATTTAAATTTTCTTCTCTTTTATTTTTATTTTATTGTTAATACACAATAACAACATAAAAACATAAATAAAGATGTTAAATAAACAATATATACATATTTTTAGAATAAGAATGTTATGAGTATTTTTACAATAATTATGTCTTAAGCAGCAAACCATATATTAGAATGATTTCTGAAGGATCATGTTACACTGAAAATTCAGTTTTGCATCTAAGGAATAAATGTTATTTTAAAATATATTCAAATAGAAAATGGTTATTATAAATTGGCATAATATTTCACAATATTATTGTTTTTACTATATTTTTTATCAAATTGATGCAACCTTGGTAAGCAGAAGAGACTTTAAAAACCTTTAAAACTCTTACTGACTTAACCATTTAAGTTTTGTAATACACTTATAATATATTTTTCAAATACTTGTAATGAATGAGTATAAAACTATTTTTATTTATCGTTTTGATCCATCAGTGTTTCATGGGGTAGATAATTCCCTCATAAATGAATTTAAGTACACAGCATAATTTTTAGTCTTATTTTAGTTTTCCAGAAGACTTAAACACTGAGATATGAAGTATATGAAAATTAATAAAATATAATTGATAAAATTAAAACTATAAATAAAAAATTAAAAAAATGTTTAAAACCACAATGAAAAAAAAAAAGAATGAGACGGGCGGTTACTCTTGCACTATAGAGCCATTAAAAAGAGAGGACGAGTAGATGTGAAGGAAGGTTGTTGGTCTAGCCTGAGTAAATATGGTATATTGTAATAGGGGTTTTGGCATTTTCCAAGAATGTTTCTCTGTGTTATCAGTAACCCTGCCGTTGCACTACTGATCAACAGAAAATTGTTTTTGAGGTCTTCCTCTGAATGAAAGCAGTACCGAGTTTTGCACCAGACTGTGTCGAGTGTGTAATCCTTTCAACAGATGATAACTGAGGCCCCATGTGTTTCCATTGAAATGCTGCACAGGGAGCAGCCGTCTGAAGCCGCACACATGGTCAGTACAGCAGAGATACAGCGCCATTATATCTCACTCCCAGCCCCTCTCTCATTTCATAACGTTTTCTTGCTTCCCTGGAGCCCTAGGCACACAGAAAGAGCGAAAAAAGAGTGAAGCAATGAGAGATAAGCAGTGGGCTGTGACTTCCACTGAATTTCTCTGCAAGTGTTGGCTGCGCTGTTGAGTGAGTTGTAGAGGTGATCGGATGTAAACAAAACTCTGAGTGCGTGCATATCTTTGGCTTTGTTACCATAGACATGGCTTATGTTTACATGCTGGTTTGGTTACACAGAATTTTTATTGGTTATGAGCCAATAAAAATGGCGAGGCGCTTTGTTGATAATTTATACACAAAAGTGTGATTATACTAGTGAACTGAAATAGTGTATTACTAATTTTAAGTCAGATGGATGTTTTTAAAAATGCATACCTATTTTCTAAAAAATATATTTTTTAGGTTAAATTTAAGGTGGATTTTAACTTGAGGGTTTGAAGAATCAATTGGAAGAATTTATTAATTACAATATTTTTGTAAGTTACCTTTTGTTGTTTCATTGTTTCATACTTTTTCAGTTTAAAGTTTATCTTACCCAATACTCATTCAGTGCCACTATTGGGGCATGTTGTCACAAAATGACAATGTGTTTTACATAAATAAAAATAAAAACTCCCTGTTCTCCCTTGTAATATTATATTATATTACATTAAATTACATAACATTACATTACATTTATATATTATATTATTAAACATATATATTATTATATATATTATTTATGTGGCACTGAAGATTGGAGTAATGGCTGCTGAAAACTGGGTTATGGGAGCCATGATTCCCATCCACTTACATTATAAGACTGATAGACTGCAACGGTTTCATTTATAAATCGCCATTTGTGTTCTACTGAAGAAACAAAGTCACCTACATCTTAATAGCATATAAATATCAAATTTTCATTTTTGGGTGAACTATCCCTTTAATGAGCCAATTGTTAGTGCGTCATAGTGCGCAATCCCATAACCCACATACATCACAGGTACACCTATTATGTGACTCCAGTATTTTCATTGGCACTAGGATCTGTTCTGCGGTGCATTGAGCAACACACTTAGTTTATATTCTGATCTGGCATTTACAACCCAACCTGTGCAGCTTCTCACCGCACCCTCATGGATCTGTGCTAGCGTGTGTCAAACATTCATTTTGGTACAACTTGCTCTTGTTCCCGCTGAAAGTCACGTAAACGCCCTGAAACATCTA
This sequence comes from Cyprinus carpio, assembly GCF_018340385.1. Lineage (NCBI taxonomy): Eukaryota > Metazoa > Chordata > Actinopteri > Cypriniformes > Cyprinidae > Cyprinus > Cyprinus carpio. Next base: position 5,609,991 of record NC_056579.1, read on the forward strand.
TTGGCCTCACCCCACCTCCAGGTGTGACTCTTCCCAAACAAACGTGTTTTTTTTTTTTTTTTTTTTTTGTCTTTTCTTGGCATTGAAATGTCTTAGAACAATTGAATAAACCATAAACAATATCCTTAATATTCTTGGAAATGGATTTTTCACAATAGTGTCACGTGTAAATATGGAACTGAAACAGCTCTGTCCCAAAAACCTGCAATGAAAACAATAGAAACAATTTTCCCTTAAAAACTGCTAGTAAATTTCACAATTAATTACACAGAAATGGCATAGATTTGAATAATATCTGTGTGTTGAGGGAACGCAGCATTAGCTCACCCTCATGCAACCAATGTGAAATGCACCAAACGATCCCATATGTGGGACTTATGAGGCGGTTGCTTATGTCTGCAGCATACGTTTTGGAAAAGAGCTAATGACTCATATCTGAAGATCTTATTGACTTGATCTTTTCATTAGCTTGCATGCCTGTGGTGACAGATGAGTTTTGATGTGTGAATTCTCAGGTGTGGAATTTCATTGTGTTCTGTCATTTTTACATGCATCAGCATGTTATTTCTTTTATGTGTTTGTACTCAGATTTCTTTGAATCCATGTGAGCATCTTTTCTCCGTTTAATCAAACTGTTAGTAGTAACATAGTTGTTTGGGGTGGAGCAGAGCCCACGGGTAAATTCTGTTATCAGATGAAGGACACCAAGCAACAGGAGCAGTGTGCATGCTTTCTCCTGCATTTCTCTCACACTTGTGCAGTTGTTGTTTTTTTATCCACATGCTCATTATGCACATTTTGCAAATATCTCACAACCCCACCATGAATTCTTTAAAATGCTACATAAATGGGCTGTAGTGTCATGCTTATTCATCACACTCCCCATCATTCTAATGCTTGATTTTGAAAACTTAAATGTCTAGAAATGTCTAAATTGGATTGGTCTCATCAAGTCAACATTTCTTTTGCAGATGATCTGCTTTAAACTTGACTCACCTCATTTGACACTTTCTGTGGAACACAAAATGAGTTTTCATCAAATTACCAAAGCTGCACCTTTTTTATACATAATAACAACAAAAGAGCATGATCACCTGATGCAATATAACTTGTTTTATGAGAATATTAGGTTAGTATTTGATATAAAATAAAAAATTCTCTCTTTTTTAATAATTTTTCTCGAGCTGCAAATCAGCATATTAGAATGATTTCTGAAGGATCATGTGACACTGAAGACTGGAGTTATGATGCTGAAAATTCAGCTTTGCATCACTGGAATAAATTACATTTGAAAATATATTCAAATAGACAACTGTTATTTTAAACTGTAATAATATTTTAGAATATTTTACTGTACTGATGCTCAAATAAATGGTGACCTGCTTTCAAAAACATTACAAAATCTTTCTGACCCCAAACTTTGGAGGGTAGTGTATTTATAAAAAATGGTTCTCATTACTGTAATGCAAAAAAAACTCATATTGGTCTGAATTCACGGGTGCTGTCATCTGGAAACAGTTGTGTTTGTTTTGGTGTGTCTACAGCAGGGAGTTGTGTGTAACCGTGAGAGGTGCACGGTGTGTGTGCGTGCATGTGTTTACTATCCATATTGACCCAGATGACTCATCCCAGCATCTAACCCCATAATGGCCTTTTAATATAGCTCTGACCAGCACAGGTGTCTTTGAGCATGATAAAATGTGTGTTTGTTGCTAAGTGCACCTTGCAGCTGTTTAACAGTCATTGCTGTTTACAGAGTCAGGGAAGTTTCCCCCTCTCCTCTGTCGTAATAATGTCACTTCCCCCAGCTGAAACTCCACTCGCTGTGAATGAGCTGCTTAGTTAGTATGTCACTGTGACACAGCTCTAACCCACAATAAATTCCAGTTCAGTTATCTCAACCACATTCCCCAGGAAAGATAACCACGTTCTTCCCTTTTTCAGTCTGCTTCATGTTCTATACAATTGTATTGTTTTATTTTTCATTATGCAAGTGCAAAAACGTTGAATGGAATGCAAAAAAAAAAAAAAAAAACATTTGCCACTTTGCAAATACTTTCTCCTTGGCAGCCATTTAAATGTAGCAGTTCTGCTGATGCTAAATATATAGTTTCATCATTATCACAGTGAACACTGTGGTGCAGTGTCATACTTGCACAAAGGAGTTGTGTCACCCTTGCAAGTCATGTTGGCTTTGTCACTGTGGTGCTGCAGATGTGCCCTGGTTCACTGCTTTTCGCATAAATCAGCACGGCCGCTTTGTGCCACTCTTCCCAATCCTGTAATTGTTGCGACAGAATGACACAGTAACAACAGCAGCGTTCCAGGTCTGCTGGGCCCCAGGTTGCAGGGCAAGCGCTGAGCACTGCTTATGCACCGCCGCTGATTGCAGCATCGCTGAGAACTTGTGCTCTCTGCTAGAAACCCCAAAGGGCACAGCAGACCTTCTGAGGCACACCTCCTTTTCACCTGTCCTTCTGCCTGCAAGTTTATGTAAGACATACCTCCTTACAGAGATAAGTACATGTTTCTGCAGGAGGTTATACTATTAAGTGATTTAAAAGACCCTAGGAATTAGCTGAAATTAGTTGAAACTTAAAATTTTCTATAAAATTATAGAGTTTAATTATTTCCATAAATGTAATTAAAAGGACGGTTTAAATTAACCAAATTTTATTGTATTGTATTTTTGTAAAATAAGTCCTTTCCTTTTCATCCAATCAGATCTTGAAGTCTAATCAGATCTTGATGACTCATCCTGCACTACACAGATTTTGATCCAATCAGATGCTCTGTAGACTAAGACTGTCCCTCCCCTTGCAACCAACCAGCAAGTATCAAAACATGTTTTGTGGCTGTGAGGTAACTAAATGCTATTTAAAATATTTATTAATAAATTACTTATATATGTCATGACTAAACTTTTTTAAATAGGAAATACAATGACATAGGAAAGAAAACAGCTTGTCAAGTATTTTTGTTGGGTCTTTATCTTTTTTCAGGAATTTTAAGGATGAAGGAATCAACACAATGACATTTACTGGCATCCATACAAAGATTACACATACTTTTCCCATAAAAGTGAGTAACGGTGAGTGATGTGCTAGAGATTTAAGGAGGCTTTATTCTGGACACTGTATCATTACGAAGCATTCCCCGCAGACATTAGGGAGGAGAGTGATTAGATAGGGAAATGATTGGTGCGTGAATCAGCTGGCGGTTCCTTTTGGAGGCTCTCTGGGTTCTTTGTTCTCTTAATTAAGGTCACTTTCGCCCAGGCTTCCTTTAAAAAAAATAACTCTTTTCTTAATGAATCAAAAGCAGACTAAGCCAACATTTACAGCAGCCATAAGAAAAAATGAGAAAGAGGGTTGTTTGTGGTTATGAGGGATTTTTCTTAGGGTTTCTCAGAGTTTTGTTGTGTTTCATTGCTACAAGTTTCCGCGTGATATTTGTGCTGTGATATTTGTATCTGATTAAAGTTTCTTTAATTAAGAAGCAACATACTTATTTGTTGTTCACTATGAATAGTACAAAAATAAAACGGCACTCACAAACTCATTTATTTTTCGAGTGATGATGGATATTTAGCAAGACAAATGTTGGGTGGGACTTTATTTTATACATCTGGAATTGTTTGGCTCATAGTGGGCGTTCAGTACCAGAATGAGGTCAGGTGATTGGAGGGGAGGGGTTAAAATTTAAGAAGGCTTAACGATGGCAGACTACAATGAGATTTAATGTGAGATTAAGAAGAGATCTTTGGAATGACATGCACTGGTGAATTATCCATGATATGACTAGTTACATGTATTACAGTAAATGCGGTTGGTTTTGATTGGACTTTAATGGTGTTTAATGGTTCTTTTTGTCTGGACTGAAAAGAAAAAAATAAAGAGAAGAACCAGGTACTCTTGAGCATTCTTGTATTTAAGGTTGCATCTTATGACATCACATCCTGTTTTTGGTTTGTTTAGGTGTCTTTGGTCCACGTTGCATTCATATTTTTTTAATTAAACTGCATCAGAGTTTGTTTGGAAGCAGACTGAGCTCTCTTGTTTGGTGTCTGCTTGTTTGGTGCACACCAAGGTTCGGATAACAGTGTTCACACTTATTCAAATGAAGCACACTAATAGAACAACCTTATTGGAGTTTGTTTTAATCGAACCAAACCTGCCAAGTATAAACACACCCTAAGTGCAATGCTGGTTGCCTCCATTGATTTTGCTGAATCATGTCACTTCTTGACTGATATTGTGTAAGCTTGCTCTCAAGTTACTTTGAAAAATTCAGACAAGTGCCATTTACAAGGTATGTAGTGTACATGGAGCCCTGCTTTAACACATTTTTCCATGTTTCAGTCCGTTGCACAAAATCTGTAGAATTCTTGTTTTTTTTTTTTTTTTCAAATAAGCACAGAGCATGTATTAAATGTCATCAGATTCCATCCAGGTCTAACACGCAGTCTTTTATCAAACACATACTCCTGATATCTGTTCTGTGTAGAGAACAATGGGCTTGGATGGCTTGTTCTTACCTCCTTTCAACTCAGTGAACACGCTGTTCCCTCCATACTTGAAGTGTCCAGAAATTCTCCTTTCAACACTAATGTAAGACCTTAAAAGACAGAAGCACAAAGTGTTTCTGGTTTTCATGTACACTTTGTATCATGCCAAAGGTCTTTCTGTGGGACTGGGGGGCTGTGCATGTGCTCATTTTAAAGTGCCTCCTCTGTGCTGTTTTAAATGTCACTGCTTACTCAAGCTTTCTACACCTCATTCAATTACTTTATGCTTACTAAATGAAACATATGTTAACATAAAGAAACACTGAGACTAAATATATAGTATATTATAGTATATATAAAGTACAGTTGCAGTGTTTCACTGTTAACCTATGTTTCCCTTGGAATTAAGCATAAAGTAATACATTTGAATATATTAATATGAGACTATATGTATAGAGAGAGAGAGAAAAGGCTGGATTTATTTGATAAATACATTAATACAGTAATATTGTGAAATATTGATTCATTTTAATATATATTTTTATATATATATTAAAATGTTATTTTTTGCTGTGATGCTAAGCTGAATTTTCCGCATCATTACTCCAGTCTTCAGTGTCACATGATCCTTCAGAAATCATTCTAATATGCTGATTTGCTTCTCAAATAACATTTATTGTTATCAGTATTGAAAACAGTTGTCCTTATTAACATTTCTTTGGAAACCAAATGAATAATTATTCAAATGTTGGTCTTTTTCTCCTACAGAGGTACTGAATGCCTTCAGAAACTGCATTACTTCTATAAACTAACTTTTATAGTGTTTTTTGTCCATTTTGTACCTTTTAGATTCAATACAGCCTATGTAAAAAGAGTGATAGAAAGTTCTGTGATGATGAGCCCATGCAGTGTTCTACTGTTACCCAGCTTTGCTCTAGTGTGTTGTTCTGAAACGGGGGAGATGCATACAGTATGAGGGATCCCCGGAGCCCAATCCAAACATCTGTCTGTTTCAACTCTGCGTCGCTTGAGTGAGTATGTAAATGATCACTCCATGTTCTCACCTCTTTAACACACTGGTGATCGGTCACATCTGTTTAGACTTTAGGCCGTGATGCACAACTGTAACAGACAGATATTATCATCATCAATCAAAGAAATTATTTAGAAGTGCTAACAGCACTTGAATAAAAGGAGCATGAATTATCCATAATTGAATAATCCTTTACACTGCTAAATTCTCTCCTCTTTTTCTCTCTCCTCATCAGAATGTGTTGGAATGTGGAATCTGATCAAACCTGCTGTGAGTGACAGAGACAGAAAGTTCATACATGATAAGAACTTGCCCCAGAGCAAAGGCCACCCCCTCTTTCACTCGAGCAGATGTTTCACAGAATTGCATTGCATAGTGCACAAGAACCTGCAGTAAGACTAGCACATAACCATTCCACAGTCATCTGAAAAAACTCCCCTCCCGAATTCAGAAAGCAGTTTAGGAATTATACAATCTCTTTAGGGAGGCCAATTTGCTTAAAAGATTTTCTAAAGGTAATTTTGACCTGTGACTCTCACACACCCCCAAAAAGTACCCCTAGCATGCGTCAACTATCAAAAGACTTATGAAAATACTTCTAATATGTATTGTGACGAGCGTCCTAGGAGGAATCAGCGTCGCCCTGGCAACCAACGAGGCACACCTGCACGTCCTCACCGCCGGCTGATCGGTCACCGCTGCATCTCGTTAGAAGACGGCTCTTAACCAGCACCGGTTGAGCAGACAGGACAGACACTGGTCTCGAGCCGATGAGACGCTGGACTAACGCTCTCTCTTATTTTCCCCTCTCCAGAAAGCAGCGAGTGACCGACAGCCCACCACGTTTTGGAGCACGTTTGGACACCCACTTTCACTCGGATTGAGCACTGAAGAGCATCGTTGAGCACCAGCCTACCCACACCGGCTTGCCACCCTGCACTTCAGTTTTTTAATTGTAATAAAAATTGTCGAGTGATTCTTCCCCACGCCACAGTGGTGGAGAAGGCGGGCAGATCGGTGAAGAATCACCGGCAAGTGCACCGCCCCAGCCCTTAATTCTTTTTTTTTTTTTTTTTCCTCTCTTTTCCATGTTTGCACGCCCCAGCACCGTGGAAAGAGGCACGCTCGGCCCCACGATGGAAGAGGTTCTGCAGCATCTCGCGGAGGTGAGCATCCGCCAGCAACAGATTGTGGAACACCTCACCACTCGCCAGGGCAGGACGGAGGAAGAACTCGCCGTTGTCCGTACCACCGCCACCCAGCACGTTCCGCTACCTGATCCTCGCGCCCACGCCACCCGCCTGTTACCAAAAATGACCGCGGATGACGATGTGGAAGCATTCCTCCAGGTCTTCGAGAACACCGCTCAGCGCGAGGCGTGGCCCGAGGACGAGTGGGCACGTGCGCTGGCACCCCTCCTCACCGGAGAAGCCCAACGGGTTTACTTCTCCCTTCCCGGTGTGGCCGCAGAAGACTATCACAAGGTCAAACGAGAGATCCTGGCGAGGCTCGGCCTCTCATCCATCTGCGCGGCCCAACAGTTCCATGAATGGGAATTCAAGCCCCAGGTGCCAGCCCGTGCCCAGGCCGCCGAGCTCAGCCGCATCGCTCAACACTGGCTGCTGGAAGGAAGCCCCACGGCAGCACAGGTAGCGGAGCGAGTGGTGGTCGATCGCCTCCTCCGTGCATTACCCCGCACCCATCGGCAAGCGGTAGGGATGAGGGAACCCGACCAACACCCAGGACCTCGTGGAGGCGATCGAGCTGGCGGATGCCATCCATCACTGCGAGGCCGGGGACCGAGCGCCGCCTTTTCCCCAGAGGGTGGTCCAGGCGCGACGCCCGCTCGAAGGCGCACCCCGACCAGTCAGCAGGCCGATGGTTCCCCCACCGCGGGATGAGCCCATGCCCAGCGCTGAACCGCCGTCACCCCCGCGAGCTTGGCTGGCAGGCTGCATCGTCCACCAGCGCATACCATCGGGAGCCCTCGAAGCAGATGTGACGGTGGAAGGGAAACGTTTCCGGGCCCTGCTGGACTCAGGCAGTGCGGTCACCCTCATCCAGTCGCGGTTGTGACCCCCTCGAAGCGGCCAGAAAAGCTTCCTCCCGATTACCTGTGTACATGGAGACACTCGCCAAGTACCGGCCCGGAGAATCACCATTTCATCGCCCCAAGGCGCCTGGCCGGTGGAGGTTGGCCTGGTGAAGGACCTACCGGTGGCCGTACTTCTGGGAAGGGATTGGCCCGGCTTCGACAGACTGCTCACCGCCGCTACTCAGCCTGCCAGCCCCGAGGGGAACCGTGGGAGACGGAGCCGGCCTCGAGCACCCCGCCGCCGTCCGGCGCTGCTCACCTCCGAAAGTGGGAGAGAAGGTGAGTCCCCCTCCCAGCCTACTAATTTGTTTTATGAGGTGTACCAACAGGCGGCGGGAGGGGGCTCATTCGCCAGGGAACAGCGGGAGGACGACCGACTCAAGCACTGTTGGGCCCAAGTGCGAATAGTGGATGGAGAAGACGTCCTCCCCCCGGCCCCACCCTCTCCCACATTTTGTCATAGAGAACGGCCTGCTGTACTGTGTCGCCCAGCGAAGGGGGGAGGAGAAAAGGTTGCTAGTCGTGCCTCGAGCCAAGACCGAGACCATCCTGGAGCTGGCATTCCCACCCCATGGCAGGTCACCTCGCGGCAGCCAACACCACCCAACGCATCCGCGACCGCTTCCACTGGCCAGGCCTGGAGGCCGAAGTGAAGCGGTTCTGCTAAGCCTGCCCGACCTGTCAGGCCACGTCGCCCAGGACCCCTCCCCCCAGCTTGCTCATCCCGCTGCCTATCATCGAGGTGCCCTTCGAGCGGATTGGAATGGATATAGTGGGGCCGTTGCCGAAGTCTGCCCGGGGGCACGAGCACATCCTGGTCATCGTCGACTACGCCACCCGGTACCCAGAAGCAGTCCCCCTGCGGAAGGCCACCACGAAGTCCATCGCCCAGGAGCTGTTTCTGCTGGCCAGCCGAGTCGGCCTCCCCTCGGAGATCCTGACTGACCAGGGGACCCCTTTCATGTCCCGGCTAATGGCGGACCTCTGCAGGCTGCTGCGGGTGAAGCAGTTGAGGACCACCGTATATCACCCTCAGACGGATGGGCTCGTGGAGAGATTTAACCAAACCCTCAAGCAAATGCTTAGACACGTGGCCGCGGAGGACAAGCGGGATTGGGACCTCATGATCCCCTACGTGCTCTTTGGGATCCGTGAGGTTCCTCAGGCCTCAACTGGCTTCACCCCCTTCGAGCTCCTGTTCGGCCGTCAACCACGGGGGCTCTTGGACGTGGCCCGGGAAGCGTGGGAGCAGCAGCCTGCCCCTCATCGCACCATCGTCGAACACGTCTGACACATGAGGGAACGGATCGACCGAGTGATGCCGTTAGTCCAGGAACACCTCACCAGGGCCCAACAAGCGCAGCAACGTCACTACAACCGGGCAGCCCAACCACGGGAGTTCCAACCCAGAGACCGGGTCATGGTCCTGGTCCCCAGCTCTGCCTGCAAGTTCCTGGCCTCCTGGAAAGGGCCCTACTCGGTGGTGGAAAGAGTGGGACTGGTCACTTACCGGCTGAGACAGCCGGGACGGCGGCAGGCGGAGCAACTCTATCACATCAACCTCCTGAAGAAATGGGTGGGGACCCGGGACCAAGTAGCTGCCCTGAGCCTCACCGAACCCGTGGTTGTGGATGTTGACCCCCATCTCTCGGCGGCCCAGAAGACGGAGCTGCAGCACCTGGTCAGTCAGTTCCAGATGTGTGTTCTCCTCCCAACCCGGGCAGACCAACGTGCTACAGCACGACATTCGGACACCCCCAGGAGTCGTCGTCAGGCAACGGCCCTACCGTGTCCCGGAAGCTCGTCGGCAGGCTATTGAGGAAGAGGTCCAACAAATGCTGAAGTTGGGGGTAATAGAACCATCCCGGAGTCCGTGGTCCAGCCCCATTGTGATGGTCCCAAAGCCGGATGGCACCCTCCGCTTTTGCAACGACTTCCGCCGCCTGAACGAAGTCTCCGAATTCGACGGGTACCCCATGCTTCGGGTCGACGAGCTGCTGGACCGCCTGGGAAGGGCCCGGTACATCAGTACCCTGGACCTCACCAAGGGCTATTGGCAGGTACCACTCTCCGAGGCCGCCAAGCCGAAGACTGCTTTCTCCACCCCCAGTGGCCATTGGCAGTACCGGACCCTTCCCTTCGGCCTACATGGGGCGTTCCAGCGGATGATGGACATCCTCCTGCGGCCCCACCAGGCGTATGCGGCTGCCTACCTGGATGATGTCGTGATCCACTCCGAGGCATGGGAGGATCATCTGGATCGTCTGCGGAGGGTGCTCTCGGAGCTCCGGCGGGCTGGACTCACCGCCAACCCCCGAAAATGCCACCTAGCCCTCTCTGAGGCCAAGTACCTGGGCTTCCAAGTCGGCCGGGGTCTCATCCGGCCACAGGAAAAGAAGGTGGAGGCCATCCTATCCGCCCCGAGGCCCCGGACAAAGACCCAGGTACGAGCCTTCTTGGGGGTTGGCGGGGTATTACCGATGTTTTATCCCCAACTTCTCCTCCTTAGCCGCCCCCCTGACAGACCTGACCAGGAAGGGGCAGCCGGAGAAAGTGTGCTGGCCCCCACCGGCAGAAGAGGCCTTCGGCCAGGTCAAGACAGCGCTCACGTCCGCACCTGTCCTTCGCGCTCCGGACTTCAGCTGCCCCTTCCTGTTGCAGACGGATGCCTCCGACGCGGGATGGGGGCAGTCCTGTCCCAAGTCCAGGAAGGCGAGGAGCATCCGGTCATCTACATCAGCAGGAAGCTGTCCCCGGCCGAGAGGAACTACGCCGTCGTGGAGAAGGAGGCCCTGGCCATCAAGTGGGCAGTCCTGGAGCTGCCGTACTACCTTCTGGGACGCAAGTTCACCCTGGTAACTGACCATGCGCCCCTACAATGGATGGTCCGCTCCAAGGACACCAATGCCAGGGTGACTCGCTGGTTCTTAGCGCTCCAGGACTTCCACTTTGAGGTGCGCCATCGAGCCGGGGCCGCCAACGCGAATGCGGATGGCCTCTCACGAATCTGGACAGCTTATGCAGGTCTGTCGGGGGTCCTTTCCCGCCCTCCCCTAACTTCACCCCTACTTTCACCGTTTATCCGTAGGACCAGAACGACGCTTGGGGGGGGGATGTGACGAGCGTCCTAGGAGGAATCAGCGTTGCCCTGGCAACCAACGAGGCACACCTGCACGTCCTCACCGCCGGCTGATCGGTCACCGCTGCAGCTCGTTAGAAGACGGCTCTTAACCAGCACCGGTTGAGCAGACAGGACAGACACTAGTCTCGAGCCGATGAGACGCTGGACTAACGCTCTCTCTTATTTTCCCCTCTCCAGAAAGCAGCGAGTGACCGACAGCCCACCACGTTTGGAGCACGTTTGGACACCCACTTTCACTCGGATTGAGCACTGAAGAGCACCGTTGAGCACCAGCCTACCCACACCGGCTTGCCACCCTGCACTTCACTTGTAATAAAAATCCACCCTCCGGGGCCTTTGTTCACGAAACCAAAACTTGTCGAGTGATTCTTCCCCACGCCACAGTATTAAAATGATGAATGACATTAATTGTTTTGCAAAAGTGCTAGATTAGAACAACATACCATTTGTGGTAAAAATATGTTCTTTGATTAACTTTTGTGGTTAGTAAAACATTGCTGAAATTGTTCTTTGAAACATTCCTAATGTAATATGTAGAACAGAATCTTTACATTTCACAATTTTATGTGCAGCTGCAGTTTTGGAGTTGGCCTAAACATTTTCCTTGTATTTGTAATTTATTAACATGTTTTGAATGGTTCGCCTTCAAAGGGCTAGGGTGTGAGGTGGTGGCTTAGGTGTTTTAAATGGTATTCAGGACAATAGGTGATCTGTATAGCTGCTGAGGAATGTTGTTAGGAATGGTTTGCAGGGTGTCACTAGGGTGTGAGGTGGTTACTGTGGTGTCCAGAAAAGTTTGTTGGGTGTTGCTAGGGTGTGAGCTGGTTGGTAAGGTATTGTGAATGGTTTGTATGGTGTTGCTAGGGTGTGAGGTGGTTGGTATGGTGTTCAGAATGGTTTGTAGGGTGTTTCTATGGTGTGAGCTGGTTGGCATGGTATTCTGAATGGTTTGTAGGGTGTTACTATGGTGTAAGGTGGTTGCTATGTTGTTCAGAATGGTTTCTAGGGTGTTGCTAAGTTTTTCTGAATGGTTTGTAGGTGTTGCTAGGGTGTGAAGTAGTTGCTAAAGTGTAGTGAATGGTTTGTAGGGTGTTGCTAGGGTGTGAGTTGGTTGGTAAGGTTTTCTGAATGGCTTGTATGGTGTTGCTAGGCTGTAAGGTGGTTGCTATGGTTTTCAGAATGGTTTCTAGGGTGTTGCTAGGGTGTTCTGTACGGTATGTAAGAAATTGTTATGGTGTTCTATGTAGTTGATAAGGTGTTCTAAAAGTTTGTAGGGTGTTGCTAGGGTGTGAGCTGGTTGGTAAGGTATTGTGAATGGTTTGTATGGTGTTGCTAGGGTGTGAGGTGGTTGCTATGGTGTTCAGAATGGTTTGTAGGGTGTTGCTATCGTGTGAGCTGGTTGGCATGGTATTCTGAATGGTTTGTAGGGTGTTACTATGGTGTAAGGTGGTTGCTATGTTGTTCAGAATGGTTTCTAGGGTGTTGCTAAGTTGTTCTGAATTGTTTGTAGGTGTTGCTAGGGTGTGAAGTAGTTGCTAAAGTGTAGTGAATGGTTTGTAGGGTGTTGCTAGGGTGTGAGTTGGTTGGTAAGGTTTTCTGAATGGTTTCTAGGGTGTTGCTAGGGTGTGAGCTGGTTGGTGAGGTATTCTGAATGGTTTTTAGGGTGTTGCTAGGGTGTTCTGTACGGTATGTAAGATGTTGTTATGGTGTTCTATGTAGTTGATAAGGTGTTCTAAATGTTTGTAGGGTGTTGTTAAGGTGTTCTGAATGGTTTGTAGTGTGTTCTTATTGGTATGTAGGATGTTGCTAGCATATTCTCCATGGTTTCTGCATGTTCCACACTGTTTCAAAGGTGTTCCAAATGGAATGTAGTGCGTTGCTAGGGTGTGACATGGTTGCTAAGGTGTTCTGAATGGTTTATTGGTCACTGCTAGGGTGTAATGTGGATGTCAAAGTGTTCTGAATGGTTTGTATGATGTTGCTAAAGTGTTCTGAGTTTCAAAGGTGTTATCATTGATATGTAAGATGTTGCTAGGTTGTGAGTAAGTTGATTGTGTAGGTGTCATGGTTTCCAGGGTGTCCTAAATGGTATAAACAGTGTTTTTAGGGAGTTCTGAATTATTAGATGTCAAGGTGTTCTGAATGGTCTGTAAGCCATTGCTAGGGGATCTACGTGGTTTCTAAGGTGTTCCAAATGATATTAATGGCGTTGCTAGGGTGTAAAGTGCTGGCCAAGGTTTTCTGGTTGTTGCCTGTGTGTTCTGAATGGTATGTATGATGTTCCTAGGGTGTTCTGAATGGTATATAAGGCACTGCTGGGAGTTCTGAATGGTTGCAAGATTTTGTGAAGTAACTGCTAAGGTGTTCTGAATGGTTTATAGGGCATTACTAGTGTGTTGTGAGGTGTTTGCTGAAGTCTGAGTCGTTGCTATGGCATTGCTAGGTGGTTACATAATGGCTTATGTCAAAAGTCATTGTCTCTGATATGCTGATCCCTAGATTCAGTGTAAACCATTGGGATTTTTATACCCATTTCTGCAAACAGCAAAGCTGAAAGCTAAGCCTGATCTTTTAGAAAAGTAATATCATGCTTTTCTGCAAGCCACATGATTTTTTTGGCTCAAATGAGAAAACGTCCTAAAAGAGCAGCCGTTTTGAATCAGCCACCGTGTGTTTGTTCTCTGTGATGTTTAGCAATGAGGTCAGTGGCACAGCAAAGATGACAGAGACGTTCCGGACAGAACCAGCAGAGATCAGTCATGACGTGTGCTAACAGATCAGATTTCTCCACCCCGTCCCAGTCAATGCCAAGGTCCTGTAAACAATGTGTTTGTTTCCAGTACAGTTAACCCCCCACAACCACTTTCCATTAGTCTGCATCCTCCATGCCACTAATAAGTCAACAGAAGCTCTCGTCTGTGTTGACGCATCACATTCTGTGTGGCCTGTCCTCGTGCTGACGTCCACAGTCATGAATGTAAACACGGACAGGGCTTAATTTCCAGCACCCCTACGTCTTTGTTCCATTCTAAGCGCTTCTGGTTTCCAAAAGGTTGCACGGTTACATAGGACGGTGAGTGGGCGGGAGGTAAAGGAGATTGGTGGATAACAGAAAAAAAATAGGAACTTCGAAATCTGTGTTTGTGTATGTAATTATTGCTATTGTTAGAACGAGTTCATATCCTGTTTGAATGGATAGACACTTGGAGACGATGTTAAAAGAGGACAAGGAAAAGAAAAATCACAAATGGGATCTCTCTGTATAATCTCAGTTGCACTGAGAAAGAGCAATTTCTAATATAATACCGTAGAGAAAAGCAATTTATCATTTCTATTTTTAATGTGGAAATCTCTATGATATTTTATTCATTTCAAATTCCATTATTTTTAATTTCCATAATTCTTAAAATTTTTATAGATTTTTTCATTCCATTTATTAATTGCATTTTTATTTTCATGACTTTTACATGTTCATTTTTAAATCTTTTTTATTTTTTGCTTTTGCAGATTTTATTAATTACATTATTTTTTAATTGCATGATTTTAATTTATATGACTTTCATTGAGGGATGCCAGTCGCAGATTCAGAAAGGACCTCAGGAATGTCTTAGACTGTGCTCACATTTGTGTTCAGATTTGTGCTTAGATTTCAACATGAGCTCAAACTTTTCTTATCAAATTCTCCCAAGGTATAGATTCATTTAATCTCATTAAATTAATTCATACTGTATGTCAAAAATTGTGTCTGTTTGTGTTTCTCATTTTGGTAGAAACATCTAATCAAAAATAAAGATTATATGCTAATAAAGTTGATATTTCAGTGAAACGTAACTGAGAATCTCCAATACGTGCAAACCGTGTAAATGCTAATATGCAGAAACTCTCTGTGCTACTTCCACAAGCTTGGAACAGAGGGGTATAGCTGGAAGTTGAGCTCTCCAGTGACTTGCCCAGTGTGTCAGGCTGGCATGTGAGCCTGTTGCATGTGGGCCCGTGCCTGTCTCATCTCAATGAACCTGTCATAAACTTAAGCCAGACTCTGAACGTTACTCCTCTGACACTGAGAGTGTTAGCATCTGTGTCACACTGCATTTCATCTTGCATTAGTCATCAGATGACAAGTTCTGAACTGTAAGATCAGTCACACACGTGCAGTCTAGCGACTGTGAAAATAATTAAGCTAAAGCAACTGCTTTGACTGTTCACTTGCTCGATAGTTCACCCACAAATGGAAATTCTATGACTTTCTTTGTTCCCTTTTGTAGAACACAAAAGAAGATATTTTGATGAATGCTGAGGTCCATACAAGATTGGATGCCACTGATTTTATTTTATAAGGTCGAACAGGTTTGGAACAACATGAGGGTGAGTAAATAATGGCAGAATTTTCATTTTTTAGGTGAACTATCCCTTCTCACACCAAGAAAAAACATATGCTTAAATAAGATTTTTGTGTTGCTGTAAAGCAAGTGGCATTCATATTGTCATATTTTGCATGTGAACAAATGTGACCCTGGACCACAAACCAGTCTTAAGTTGCTGGGGTATATTTGTAGCAATAGCCAACAATACATTGTATGGGTCAAAATTATTGATTTTTCTTTTATGCCAAAAATCATTAGGATATTAAGTAAAGTTCATGTTCAATGAAGATATTTTGTAAACTTACTACTGTAAATATATCAAAACTTAATATTTGATTAGTAATTTGCATTGCTAAGAACTTAATTCGGACAACTTTAAAGGCGATTTTCTCAGTATTTTGATTTTTTTGCACCCTCAGATTCCAGATTTTCAAATAGTTGTATCTCAACCAAATATTGTCCTAACAAAAAATACATCAATGGAAAGCTTATATATTAAGCTTTCAGACTTTGTATAAATCTAAATTTTGGAAAATTGACAGTGATTTTGTGGTCCAGGGTCAAAAATGCAGTGTTTTTTTTTGTTGTTGTTGTTGTTGTTTTTTGTTTTGTTTTGTTTGTTTGTTTCACTCTTGGTGTAAATAGACTTTTTGTGCATGATTCGTTTTGCTTTTCAACTCTGTGTGAACAGGCCTTTATTCTTTTGACCCTGCACCAGTATTTAAGTTTCAATGCTTCATTACCCACAGTATGTGCTTCCTTTTTCCTTATTCACTCATATTCAATAGTGAAAGCATGCAAGGTCAATATGGCCCTAAGGAAACGAAATTCCCAAAGGAAAGGCATATGGCTCCGGCTGGTGCTAATCAATATCTTCAATGCGGCCCACTAACCCGATCAATTGTGCATCATGATGGCTTGTATCTTCGAATAAAAGATTTGTATCGCTAACATCTCCAACACCAAGAGCTGCATCTTCCCACCCAGGATCAATAGGAGCTTTCTTAAGCCTTGAGCACACGGCTTGCACTGTTTTCATTGACGTCTGCTGCTCTGATGTATATTTAACTGCTGGGTGTAACTCCTGTCCTGGAGAAGCACCAGTCAACAGTTGGTTTTACTACAAGGAACTTTGACGATGTTAAGGGAACACATTTAGATTGACAAACATCTCACACCCTCCTTAAAAGTAACACCTAAGGACTACACATGCTCTGTTGGACAAAAAGTGTGTAGAAAGAAATGCCTAGAATGATGATGAAGACTCAAGTGAGTCCTTGTAGGCATGTGGCTATGAATGTGTATGGTGGGTGGCATGTTGAGTCAGAGGGAAAACAGCAACTAGTGAATAGAACTTCACATTAACAAATGCAACCCCGAGGATCTAGTTTAATCATTTAAAAGTTAGTCTAAAAGTCATGAATGTCATCCTAAAATTGAGGCGCTTTAGGGTTGGAAATGAACATTTTTGTCAGCAAAACTGACACAAATGGCCCTCGTAGTAAATTCATCTGAGTGGAGATATTATGTAATCTATTCAAGGCCTGTCTAGTTATTTTAAGATTTAGTAAGAGCTGCTGCTTGAATACTGTTGCTTGGAACAAAAGACTCTAAAACAATTGATAACATCAAAATAAACTGGTCTAACAAAACCACTAGCCGATTAAAATGTATTCTAGAGAGTTTGTGGTATGATTTATTGTGTGTAATTTATAGATGCACCACCATTTAAAAGTTTGGGTTCAGTAAAAAAATAAATAAATAGAGAAAATTAATGTTTTTATTCAGCAAAAACAGTACAGTGACAGTAAAGAGTTAAGAGATTTTTATTTAGATCAAGTGCTGTACTTTTGAACTTTATATTCATCAAACTGAATAGAAAAAATTTATCATGGTTTCCACAAAAATATTAATCAGCAGTTTTTTATTATGATGATATTTATATTTTTTTTTTTTGTAATTTAATAATTAATTGAATGGTTTATGTGGGATAGTGTGACACTGAAGACTTGTGTAATGTTGTTGTGTATTCAGCTTTGCACCACAAGAATAAATTACATTTTAAAAGATATTAAAATAGAAAACCGTTATTTTAAATTGTATTAATATTTCACATTATTATTGGTTTTACTATATTTTTTCATCAATTAAATGAAGTCTTGATGAGCACAAGAGACTTCTTAGGAAAAAAAAAAAACTTAAAAAATTTATTCAATTTAAAAAAACAATGTTTTTTTTTTCCTGAATATATTTTAGAATATCATATGCCCTTGTAACGGAGGCCAGCTGGTAGGTGCTGTGCAGGTAAACCTCACTCCCCTGATCTCAAGAGGCACACTAGCAACTGACACTAGAGGCTGCAGTCTTTAGCTTCCATGTTAGTGTGTGCCCCCCTCCCATGCCGGCGACCCGGTTCGAGTCCCACTCAGAGCGGGTGCAAGTAGTTGGACCTGAGGGGGTTACACTCTCATAAAGGAAGAAAATGTGCCTGAAAATCAGTTCCATGGGGCCTTAATAAAAAAGTTAATTTCAGACAAAGGAACTATCTAAGGTCAAAACTGAAAATAATATATCACTCTTCTGCTTTGCTCTTTGTCAGAACATCCGGAAACTCCAAAACACTCTGAAATTACATCACTTAATCAGGGCAAAGGGAAAAAACAATGACCATGAATCTAATTCAGGCTCTACATCTGTTTTTCCACTGGATAGCTGAAACTGTGATTGTCTACGGTGAGGTCACAAAGCTTCCTGTTGCCAAACAACGCGATTGGCCGTTGCTTGGCAAGGCTGTTAGACAGTTGGATTCATTCATGATGCAAATCAAGAGGAAGTGTACAGTTCTCCCATAGCTTGTGTGGGGTTTTACCATGAGGTTACTGTTGAGTAATGGTGACGGAGAAGCGTCTGTGTTTTGATTCAGTTGGGCCTCGATCATCACAAGGAAATGACACGAAAAATCCCCTTGACTAGATATCCATGTGATGATGATGATGATGATGATGGTATATTAGATAGGTGCTCTGTAATTATGCTAACCATTTTATGGTGACCAGCTAAACGTGACTGCTGTATTCATGCATGCAGACAAATGCACTTACGCTCTTTCAGCCTGAGCTGAGAAGAGACATATGCTAGTACTGCTTCAGCAAATTCCTGGCCATCCCGAACTGAATCGCATTCCAGAAGGTAATTTGCCGCTCTGCACCCTCTAAAAGATTACAGTAGTGAGGGTCTATCATCAGATCTGCTGAAACGGGAGGGAGGCCAGGAAAGCCTGCCATCCAGTGCTTGTGTATGAGTGCTTAATAGGACACTGTCTGGGACACAAAACAGAGGGACATTCCTGACCTTGACAACAACTATTTCATAATGTTCTGTTATGCTGATAATGTGTCAATGTGAATTTTTAGACTTAGAGAAAAACTGTATTGGTTATTATTGAAGACTTAATAAAGGTGATTTCTGTAAATTGTCAAAATACTTTCACTTTATGATCAGGGAAACACATGATCCTTCAGAAATCATTCCAATATGCTGATTTGCTGCTCAAAAAAACGTTACTCTACTGATCTTGCAAACAGTTGTGCTGCTTAATATTTTTGTGGAAGCTGATACATTTTTTTTTCAGGGATTCTTTGGTGAAGTTAAGCAGAATTTATTTGAAAAATAATTTTTGTAACAATGTAAAAGTGTGTCAATTTAATAGAGGTAATAAATTAATTAGAATAGCCTAGATAATTTAGAGTTGAGAAATTTTAATGAAAAATATTTGATTATAATGTTTTGGCAAATTATAGTTTGAGATATCTATGATTTCTCCGTTAAAAAAATAAATAAATAAAAAATCAGAGGAGCAGGAAACTTGATCAAAATTCTCTATTTAATCACATTCGTGTCTAGAAGAAACAATTATAAAGTGATTTATGTCGTCATTTTTTTTTTCTTTCCCTATAGAGAAGACTGACAGCTGTGCTTTCAATTTTAGCTGCATATTTAAAGCCTTCTAATGTTTCAGCCTGTTAATGTTGATATGACATGAGTCATATCCGTTATCTGCATTTGACCGGCGTTATTTGCATACAGGATCAAACCAAGACCAAACAAACATTTCAGGAGAAAAGGCTTCTCATTTACTTACTGCTCATGCCCTGACAGAGACAATCTTTCCTTTGCTTTCAGGTGGCCCCCCAAATTGAGACAAGTGAGGGTAATTTCCTGAAGAAGGGGCCGTGGAATGCTGAACAGGTATGTCAATGACCTCTGACCTCATGTTTTTACCAACATGAAAGTTGACCCCTTGTAAACCCCTGCTCTTCAGTAGCCTTTCCCACATGGCTTTGAAGTCCACTCATGGTTCCCCTTCCTCCAGTCAGGATCTCAGAGGTGGAATTGGGGGTTTGCACACTGGAAAAATGAGTCTGAAGTTCCAAACTAGCACTTGAGTCGCCTTTATCATCATGGGCTAATAAAAGCGCAAGCACTGTTCGTGTCAGATGAGCCAGAGCACCGGGCATCTGTCACTCTCTCCTCTGCTGAGCAAGCAGCCATAGACGTCAGTGCTGTCATACCTTCATACAGTTTTTTATTACATAGACCCCAACTGCGTATCCATTTCAGAGCGCCTCTCGTTCTTACCGAAGCACTGCCCATAATCAGCGCTGAAGTGCACGGAGAAGATGACTCAATATAGCGGGCCGCAGCCGTTAAACCAGCTCTATTAAATCAGCCTGAGTGAGTCCTGCTGGGGGCTAGCGGTGCATTGTATAAGAAGATGATGTACAAGACTTTGTGTGGATGTGAAGAAAAAGGCACTATTCTGACATGCATAAAGCACTCTGATTTGCTGCCTGAATGACAGTAATCAAACGGCGTTTGGTTATCCGCCATATCTTAAAATTCTATTTATTTATGCATTTGACTTTATTTTTATTTTTTAGTATTTTTCGTTTCTGCTCTCCAGGGGGAGTAGTGCATATTTTCATCTAAAAGAGAGTTCAGCTCTCTGAGTCATCAAAACGGAGCACCAGCATTGTGATTGAACTGAACAAAAACAGGATTCTGAGTAAAAAAGAAACACCACACAAGCACAAAAGCCAGCTTATGAATCACACGCATTAATCTGCAAATTTATGACTCACTGGCTTTTTTGAGAAGCACAAACTTGTCACAGTGGTAACAGAAGGGAAAGCGTGAGTGAAGTTATAGGGAACAGAGATGTTTTAAAACTAAACACAAAGTAATTTTAGCAAATGGCTTAATTATAATGACACTACTATAGCAGGCCAAAAAAGTATTTGGAGCAGTGTTATTTTGGTATTATTTATACATTATTATAATTTTTAATCAATATTTAGAATAATATTTTCAGTTTTAATTTTAATTTTAGATTATATATATTTTTAAATGTTTTTGCTTACTATTTATTTATTTATGTTCTTATTTGGTTATATATTTATTCTTTTTTCAATTTCAGTTTTAGTTTTTATTTATTTATTTATTTACTTATTTCATTAAGTAGCAAATGTAACACTTCTCATTTTTTCCAAGTTTTTCATCTAACAATAAGCCTTATTTGTAGACTGAAGTCATATGCTTTGAAATGTATGAATGTCATTGCATTAAATTACAAACTAGTTTTTATATATATATTTTAAAATGTTTAATTTAAAAATACATAGAAAAATGTATAATATTTAACATATAACATACATTTTAAAAATGGTGTGATCATAATCAAATACAATGAGTCAATGACATTCTTTCATGCATTTTAAAATATAAATTAAGTGTCCCAATATATTTGGAGCCAATACCCACCTTATATTTCAATGCAGAAGTTCAAGTTAGAAACGTCCGTGCACGTTATATGTTAAAAATAAGCTGGATACTTGGTCATTTCATGTGTATTTTGATCAGTTGCTATCTAATTGGATATGCACATTCTATTTACACTTGGCCACGTAAATGTGTCTCTGCAGATTGGATATAAATACAACCTTCCCACGCTTTTTTGCAAATATAACAAAGTTAACTTCCGTGATGATGCTAATGCCAGGCAGCAAAATTCTCTGTTAAACACCCTCTTTAGCCCACAGGTCTCTCATCCACGTGTCCCAAACTTCTATATACCTGTGCTGTTTTTTGTTTGGGAGGAGTAAAGTTTACTTATGCGGCCTGAACAAACAGATGCATTTACACTTGGATGAGTTGTGTCTTTGTGTGTGTTTCAAACCACCTCTTGAGGGAGTCTGAGTGATCAGATTACTATATGGCCCCATTTACACTGCATGGTTCAAGTGACCCAATTCCGATTTTTTCCTCTCATGTGGCACAGATCGGATATGACCGGTGAACGTGTAAGCAGGGAAAAAACCGCATGGATTCCGATTTTCTCAGATGGGATTCAGGCCTCATTCATACATGGTAATAAATCGGATATGAATCGGATACGTGCATTTGCGTGTGCTATGTAAGCAGACAAATCGGATATTCCCAGTAAATGCGAGTCGTTACGTCATTAAAAAAGTGACGTCAACTCAGGTGGACACCACCAACTGAGATCACATGACTTATTTATAGGCGTGATAGAGGACGAAGGATACACACAGTGGAGCAATGCGGAGGTTTCATGTCTTTTAAGTCTTTGGGGCGAAGAGACAGTGCAGGCAAAAATGCAGGGTTGTTACAGAAATAAATAAGTTTGAAGACATTTCACGAGATATGGGGAGGCACGGTTTATTTAAGCGCTTTTTTCTCCGCCGTACGAGACAATGTTTTGCTGATTTTTTTTTTGTTGACTTTTCAATATATTATGGAAAGCAAAACACTGTTTAATTTTATTTGCATCTGCATCCATTGTATTTCGTGCTGTTTTACTTCCTTTTCCGAGTCAGAACGTCTACGTTTGGTAGTTTCAGCAGTGTATAATGTAAATGCAAAAATCAGATACGGGTCACTTTTAAAAGATGATGTAAGCGGGTCGTCAAAAAAATCGGATATAGTCAGAAAATCGGATTTGGGCATCAAGACCTGCAGTGTAAATGCAGCCTATGTCTCAAATGGGTCTTTGAGGGCATTTACACTTGGTCTTTACTACTTGACTATACAATGAGTAGAGATGAAGTGTTCAGGCGTGAAAGCCCCCTAATATAGGTTTACATCAGTTTTTTGTTGAGTTTAGGCATATGTCCAAAGGGCGGGGAAAATACAGAAGACAGGGAGAGCAAGTGCCATTCAAACAATAATCTGCGCGGGAAAGAGAGGACAAGAGAGACATGGGGGATGGGTCTGCAAGTCTTTTTTATCTCAAGTTTCCCACATCCTCCCGCCGAGTTTAAAACCGGCCACCCAATTTGAAAGAATGCCTGGTATGCACCTCATTTCCATAGCGACCGGCATTGTTCTCCATTTAAACAAAGCCTGTTGCACGCCAATAAGAGGAGGAAAAAAAAAACTTTACGCGCTAATTTGAGATTAATGAGGTAATGCAGTGCGCGAGGTCTTCCTATAAATTTTGTAAACCTACTTTACGTGACAGAAACAAAAACAAAAGAGCTGTCCATTGGGTAGAGAAAATGAAAACGTGGGTTGCATTACACTGTAGATATTTTTTTTTTTTTTTTTTTTTTGCTGTCTCTTCCTCTTTCATCACGTGAAATGGTTGTGTTCCTTGAATGCTATATACAAGAAAAACTTTAAAGTTGCACACTGACTATTATACTGTTACTGAACTAAAGTAAATTTCTGTCTGTCTATGCTTTTATAATATATATGTATATATTTGTTCATATATAATATGCATCTTTTCAATCCTTTTACAAGATTGTATACATAAAGCATGCATCTATTTTTGTAATACTCTTCATACTTCTCTTCATACTTTTCCGAATCTGCAACGGCGACTTTTGTTATATACACACAGCCATGTGCATCATTATCCCTGTCTGCCCCACGCCGACTAAGCGCCCTTAAAAAAAGCCTCGACTATTTGGCGCGTTTTGATTCCCGCCACGTCTACGTTTTCCTTTATTTTCATATTTGATTGACCTTTTTCTGCAGCGGCAGGCGCATTAGTCATTGGCTGAATCATGTTTGTGGGCGGGGCCAGTATTGACGTACTAGCAGCCACACCTCTCTTTTACTACTGGTATATAACGGCTCTTGCCCCTCCCTCACGATTTAGAAAGCCGGGTATTTGTGTTCAGCGCGCACCTCGGACGATAATATTTATCTTCAAGATATATTAATCATTTATTTATTTTATTTCAATATTCAAAACTGGAATAGACCTTGCGCGGTCGATCAAAGTTCGTCTTGGGAATCAAAACCCATCGAGCCTCGATGAGAAGAGATCTCTACAGGCTTCTAGACCGGATCCCTCGAGTAGACCTTCCCTACAACCATCTCTACACGACGGATTTCGACCTCAACATTGGAATAAATCTCAAGAAGGATTCGCATTTCGGATTATAAAATGCTTCTAACAAAATTCAACACATTTGCTCACATTTCCACCGTGGACATGCCGGCAAAAATCCAGCTTCAAGGTTAGAGGACGGTTATTCTCGCGTGTCTCTGTGTGTGTGTGTGTGTGTGTGTGTGTGTGTGTGTTGTGGTCTTGGACTAACGTTAGTTCACTTCAGCAGACTTGAGTGTTGGGAATAGCGTGTGCGTCAGTTTTCCAATTATGATACAATTTTACGTCTTTTATCAATTCTTATGAATATATCATATCTTTTATCGACAGTTAAGGAGAAAGAGCCTTTCGAGAAGGTGTATCAGGTCGGCTCCGTGCTGGGAAGCGGCGGTTTCGGAACGGTGTATGCGGGTTTAAGGATCGCCGATGGCGCGCCGGTAGGTTCCAGAATAGATTATTTTTGTTTACATAAATGTTCGAATATTCATAACGTGTGTATAACAAATTTAAATAGTGTATAATATATCACTTCTCTGCTTAATAATGCATTTGTTTATAATTTCAAGGTTGCCATCAAGCATGTTGCAAAAGATCGTGTGACTGAATGGGGAGAGCTGGTGAGTACCTAATTCAATAGATTATATTCATATTATTTGTATCTAAAATATCGCATATGAATAATATATGACAGCGTCACTAAAACGAACACGTCCTCCGTTTCCAGCCCAATGGCGCGCGCGTCCCAATGGAGATCGTCCTGTTAAAGAAGGTCGGCACCGGATTCCGTGGCGTGATCAAGATGCTGGACTGGTACGAGCGACCGGACAGCTTCATTATCGTCATGGAAAGACCGGAGACCGTCAAGGACTTGTTTGATTTCATCACGGAGAAGGGCGCGTTACCGGAGGAGCTCGCCAGGAACTTTTTCCGTCAGGTTCTGGAAGCGGTGCGTCACTGCCACAACAACGGCGTCGTTCACCGTGACATCAAAGACGAGAATATTCTTATCGATCTACGAACCGGTGATCTGAAGCTCATCGACTTCGGATCGGGGGCATTACTCAAAGACACCGTTTACACCGATTTCGACGGTAAGAGACATTTGCATGACCTTCAAGCCAGGGTTCCCACGGTCACCGAAAACGTGGCGTGATCGGAGAAAATAGAAATACGTGCTTATCTGGCCACATGGAAACTTGTGTCGTGGCTATATATATATATATATATATATATATATATATATATATATATATATATATATATATATATATTATATTATTATTATTATTATATTATTATTATTATTATTTTAATATGTAACTGTTACATATTAGTATGGCTTTGTGAGTGGAAAAGTATATAAACAAAACAAAACTATAGGCTAGAAATTGCTTTATGTATTTTTAAATACATTTAAACATTGAAATTCGATGGTTGTAAGGTTTGGGAATCATGCCAAGCTCTAAAAAGGGTGTATATTTATACATTGAGGCGATGTTTGTACATTTTAAAACGAATATATCAAACATATCTGGCATGAATCGGTTGATAAATGTGTATTATGGCCCCCTCTCATCGTTAACTACTCATGTCAAGCTTAATAAATCTGTCGGCATGAATATTTGTTTATTTTTGTATAATGTTACTTGGGAGAAAAGGCATTTCGCTGGGTTGTGGGTTTGGCGCCCCCTCCGATGGGAAATGGAATTATTACAACTCAAAGTTTGTAAACACAAGTCACATGGCAACCAGTTTCTCCACATGCGCGCGCCTGCTGTCACACTCCCGAGCACATGACCGTGCACATTAATGTTGAGCCATAACAATAATGTTCAAACACTACACATCTTTTTTTCTGCCACACCTTTTACTACAGCGTTTGATTTAGTGTCTTGTTTGGTCAGTTACTAAAATGAAGACTTATATGCAGTTTTGTTGCATTTTTGTTTTTCAGTGTTGCAGAATCACAAATTTAAATGCATTTTTCTGTTTTCTGTTCTCTCTTCAGGTACACGTGTTTACAGTCCACCAGAGTGGATCAAATTTCATCGCTACCATGGTAGATCTGCGACCGTGTGGTCTCTGGGCATCCTGCTGTATGACATGGTTTGTGGGGACATTCCATTCGAGCAGGACGAAGAGATTGTACGTGGGCAGGTGCTGTTCAGGCGGAGAATCTCCACAGGTAAGACTCACAGACTCACAGACGCCGCCTTCTAGGTTCGAGGTTTATGCGTTTATTGCAATGCTATAATCATACGTCCTTTTGTTTTACAGAGTGCCAGCAGCTTATCAAGTGGTGCCTGGCCCTCCGCCCTGCAGAACGCCCTTCTTTCGAGGACATTATCAACCACCCTTGGATGCAGAACACGGCGCCCGCTACGGACAACACTGAGATCAGACTGCACATCATCAACCATGAGCATCAGCCCGCTGCTTTCCCGGCAGTCATCGTGTGATAATGAATCTGTCTGAATGCATACGTAGAGACTTTCCATTACAGCAGCAAACCACCCAGGGGACCTGCGGACTGAGCAGTGCAAGAAAAAAACAACACGTTATTCTTTTGTTTTGAGCATTGCTGCTAGGTGGGAGTTTAAGGCTTGGCCAAAAAAGGGAGAGGTCCACCTTTTAGTGAGATCTGTTATCTCTCGTCTCCTGCTCCACTGTGGCTCAGGGTCCCATAAGTCTGGCTCATGGTAACCAAATGACTCTCAGCACTGCTGTTGGACACGGATAGATTGAGAAGCCCCTCTCAGCCAGTGTAGGGAGCAGCTTGGGGACGTCCGATGCAGCGGCCGTGAGGAGTCGTGCTGTGATTGGGGGCCGATCTTCTACAATGGGCAGCTTTAGTGCGCCGTAAGGGCTGTTCCTTTAGGAAGCAGATCAGCCAAGCTTAATAATTTTAGTGCCTTCTCTGCAAGATCAAGGGTTTGTTTTTTTTGTTGTTGCTGTTGTTGTTTTTTTTGTTTTTTTTTTTTGGAAATACTTGAATTGAGTAATAGCCACTGTAACACTCTACTCCTTAACCAGATGTCTTTTTTACCTTCTTGCTTCCACTTTACCCGCTTCAGGCAGGTAACTGTCGGTCTTACTCTAATACGTCAGAGAGAGTAACCAAATCGACCTCACAAACCTCTGCAGAACGAAAAGTCTTACCTCACTCTTGCAAACCGCGGTTTCTTTTTCCTCTTTCTTTTGTACTGAGTAACCCCTTAACAACTACCACTCATTGTCACAGGTGCACAAAGAGATGTGAATATAAATTTTAAGAGTGTGATTTCTGGATATTATTTTTGTTTATATTGTAAATAGCTCGGTCAGATGAATCAATTCCATGATGAGGCTTATGTGTAAATGATATTTATTGGATGGAAGTGGAAGTATGTATTTATTTATTTATTTATAGAGAAGCAATTTTCTGCAAAGTTTTGCTCATTCCACCACCGAAGGGCCCACAAATTATTTAAATGTATTTTTACCATATTTAAAGCCTTTTTTGAGAACGATATGTACATATGTTGTAAATAATCTTCAAAAGCACTTCTGTTTCTCGATGCATGGAGTACTGCTGATGGTAAACCATACCAGTCTGTATAATTTAAACCGTCTGCTGTGCATATGTTGGAGGAAATGACCTCATGAATGTTTGAGGAGCGAGTGATTTTACAGGGTTTCTTTTTCACCTTTAGTAGGCATGGTTGCAACTCAGATTTTGTTTTTCTGATTTAGCAATGTAAATTATGTTTAGAAAGCTATTTTTTTACACAATTGTCAATAAATATTTTTTTAACATTCATTCTGGTTTCCCTTGTATGAATTGCATTGTTCGATTCACTAAAGCAATATCAGTTGGTGGTCTTATAAACTGGTTTAAGCAATCAGCAGATGTCATATGAGAAGTGGACAGATTGCAATGGTATTAGCTGTAAATCCATTTAACTATCTTTATTAATGCTCTTATCGTTTTATATTGATAGTGTATCTTTAAACTGAGGTGATTAGGACCACAGGGGTCCAGATTTCTTAATACTGTACTTTTGAACGGGATACATGTGATAGCTAACAGCATATACTTTATCTGTGTTTTTGTAGATAGCGCCAGGTATGCTTTAAATAGCATTATAAAGATACCATTCCCTGAGAAGTTCAAAGAGCTGTACATAAAGCTTGAATGTGAACGCCCACTTGCTCAGCAGCCTTGGTACCAGCAGTATTTTTCCCATTCATTTTTTTTTTTCCATAAAGCATTTAGTAGAATTTCTTCACTCAAAACCTCTGAGCCGTGAACCAAAAACAACTAGCTCTGAGATGAATCACTATTGTGAAAAGTAAATATATATATATGTGTGTGTGTGTGTAAATTATATAATCATAATTTATTGACTCCATTAAACCCATATTAGACATTTGTTGGTTTAAGTCTATGTTTATAGCTTCAAGGTCATTTATATGTTCTCCTAAAAGCTGATAAACGGTTTAAATATTTACAGTCTTCTAGGGAAACGGACTAAAAATATCGATGACTTATCACCCTCAGGGGCATATATAAATATTTAACCAATAAAATGCTCTCTCAAGCCACCTGATTCTGATTAGCAATAGCAAATGGCAAAAAATCATGGTTCACGTAAACTAAAGCCTACTGACTATTTAAAACTTCCTGTCTCGATAGGAAATATATCAGGAAAGAAAATGTTGCCACTCAAGTAAGTCTGTTTAAAAATATTTATGTTATCATTAAAAATCAATTTCATTGAATGAAATTATGTTGTGGAACCCTTCTGCTGTGCCCCATAAATGTTAAAATTGAATATGGGAAACAGAGGTATAATAATAAATTCTCCACATGTAAGCAGTTTCACATTGATTGTTCCCGAAAATCTCACCAGAGAAATAAGCCTGCTTTGCTGAATCGTTTCTCCTCTTATGTACCGTACAAATCAAGACAACATGGAGTGTCCTGACCTAGGCTGCGTTTCCCAAAAGCATCATAACCCTAAGAAGATTGTAGAACTATTGCTACCAATGGTCTCTACGATCAACTTAGCTTATGGTGTTTTTGAGATACACAGCCCTGATCCTTTTGTGGGGCTGTAACTGCTGCCCTCCCGATGAGGACACACACAACACAAGCAGGGAACGTTCTTGTTAAGCCTTTCATTAATCCTCTCACAAAAACCTCTGCAGTGTTTACACCACAGCTCTAAATGAGTTACAATGCATGCATATGACCCGAGGAGCACCTGATCAGTCGGCTTCCGCAGGGGTATGCAACTAAACCTGACATGGGCCGGTTTAAGAGGGAAACAACGCCTGATTCAGTCACACATCCGGGCTTGAGCTTTGACATATGACCAGAGCACAGTCAAAGTTTCTGAATTTAGGGGGATAATGTTTTAGAAATGTACATGCTTAGAAATAAAGGTTCTTCAAACATTCTTCTGCAGCTCTCAAATCTTATTTTCATCCAAAAACAGATTCAAAATTCATGCACCAATGTCAGGTTTCATTTCATTGACTTGGAGATCAAAATTTTGACACTTAGGTCTGTTCGTATCAAAAAGATATTATGGCTTCAGGAGGCAATGCTGATATGATGGTTTTATAAGCCAACTCAGAAGTTTGTATCACCCTGGTTCCAGCAAATGCAGCAAATAAGCTCTGTGACCAACAAAAGTTTATGATGCTTAAGCATTTGGTTCATCATGACAACCTTCACAAATGAAAGCAACTTTTATGAATTGTGAAGCCCAATCACCATAACCAAAAGTAAAAGTTCAACATAGGTTATAAACGAATGACACCCATGATCACATGACTTCAAGTAACCACCATTAAGCTTCCCACAACTCATTTTCTCTGAATGTTTGAGTTAGAATAGCTTGCAAGAGTGCAGTTATAAACAATGAGGCTGTGAAAGTGGACTAGTGAGTAGTTCCTGTTCAGTTTGATGAAGTTGAATGTCCTTGATAGCCTCTGTAGTCCCTTTTAGCTGTCTCCTTTTTCAAGACAAGTGAAAGCTTCAAAAAACTCAGGGAAGTATTTCTGATGTATTATTTTGTCATAGAACAAAACTTGAAAATATCTTGAGCTTGTGTTCACCACTGAACTTATTTCAGGCATTTAACCAAAAACCCATTCAAAAACCCATTGACTTCAGGATAATGTGCTAAAATGCTAACTCACTTCCATGTTTTGACCTACAAAAATATGTCATCCCTACAGCCCTCTATGACACATGAGTCATGCAAACCAGTTTTACAGTATCTTTTTTTATTTTTTTATTTTTTTTGCTACCATTGCTTTTAGAGCTTGACAGAAACGGTCAATATAATTGGAAATGTTGAAACGAAACATCAAAAGTTATCATTATGTGTTCTGCACGACTTGATGGTGAGTAAATAATCAATTAATTTAAATTTTTGGGTGAACTATCCCTTTAAGTGGCATTTGTGGCCCAGCTGATAAGGAAATTAATTTCAGAGGTTGACTGATACGCTTCAAAGTTCTTATGCTTTGTTGAATTTTATTCTTGGAATCATTTCATGTTGGCTTCAAAAAAGGTTCTTCTATGACATCAGGCTGTAAAACCCTTTTTGGTGCTAATAGGAACCTATCGTGAGAGTGAAACTCCCAGTGTGACTGTGAAAGCTTTGTAAGTTTGATGAATGGCAGTCAAGGGATGGAGGCGAGAGCCTAGCATGCAAACTGGTTTTAAAATGAGAGTCAAATAGCTGGCAGAATTTGCATGACTGGAATCTATGAGCGAACATTTGACTGCTGAATCATCCCTGCTGCTGTTGCATAATCACCACAAAACAGTACAAACACGCACATGTTTCTGAGCAAATGCTCTGATCAATATCTGAATATTTACAATTCTGAGCTGAAAATATATTCTCTTGACAAATCCACAAAGAAGCATATTGTGACATCATCAATGTGTTTTATGTTTGACCTGTGGTGTATTATTTATAGCATTTATATGTAACATCTGGCCTATTTCTTAATATATATAATATATTTATAATCATTTTTCACAATGCATCCAGAGGAATATTTTATTGTTCAGAAGTTGCTCTTTCATTGCTGAAATGTATATGTATGAACTTAGTTTCAGAAGTTTCTCTTTAGATTTGTAAGCAGAACCAAAAATATCCACAAATGACGTACAGTAAGAGTATATTGGTGTTTAAGTAATGAGGAAATCAGCTCAGATAGCTTGGTCTTGAAAACTATTTTTGTTCATGCTGAGATAGCTGACTAGTAGGCTTTGAATCTGAGCACAGTTTGAGACATTGCTGAGATTTTTTCTCAATAAAGAAGCTCTGACCAACGTAATCAATCTTTCAATATTTTTCCTCTTTTAGAAAGTTATGATACTTTATAGAAACGGTATCATGAATTTTGTTCTTATGTTATTGGGACAAATGGGAACACAAAAATTCTATTTCTTGTAGTTTCTGTTCACCACTATAGAAGTTTATAGAAGTTAACTATGATGACTTCTGCTTCTGAGAAGCTCAGAAATGTAAAAAGGCTGACCATTTCACAGACCTGCTGTCTGGTACGGGATATTGTTGAGATCTCTTCTGAAACTCAGTAAGAGACACGTTTGAGATGTAATAGCAGACTGGTTTATTTTATTTTAATTAATTTTATATTATATTATTTCATTATTACTTCTCTTCTTATTATTATTCCTCGGTAATGAGAGTCTATGGCAGTCCATAGATCCGAAAATGATCTAATTTGGCACAATTATAGAGGTTGTCTTGAATAGTAATCTGACCAAATTTGGGGTCTCTAGGACCAACTCTATAGCATCACCAGCAGTTCAAATAATAAAAGAAAATCAGTTTTCTTTTGTTTATAACTTTTGAACCCATTGTCACAGAAATTTAAAATAAAAATTGCTAATATAAAAATGTGTCCGGGAACCTAAAATATATTAGCAAACTGGTTTTATTAGTCAACCATTTAATATGGCTCAACTGATCTGAATAAATTTAATTGCACCAACCAAAGTCACATACTGAGGTCAGATCAGGAAGAAAAACAACAACATTATTTAAAGAGTGTGGGAAATGCAAAATGTGTTTAAATAGAATTTTAAAGAATTTCTTCCAACAAAATATCAGTCAGCATTTTCCAGTCTTTTGAAGCTGAGTGATTGGAAACATGTGTTATCGTCATAATCAAACACATTATCTCAACTGACCCTGAACTTTCCTTTGCTCGGGTTTAGAGCTCTAGTTGCTATTCTGTTCACTCCCTCCCTTTCTCATCGCACTCTTTCACACTGCTGGGAAAAGGAAAGAGAAACCCAGCTGGCTCAAAACACTCTTTCCTCCCTCTCAAAGAACCAGATCTATTAAGTAATCTTCCCACATACACACAGTTTGAACAACACTGAAACACTGAAAAGGAAATTGAGAGTGAGATTATTAATAAGACCGTGTTGTTGCGTTCAGAAAAAGGCCCAGACAGTTTCAGATCTCTCCTGCACCTGCAGGTGTGTGTGTTTGGCTCACACACTATGCACCTGGATAATTAGTCCCATGGAGTCAGAGTTTCTGCAACACACCAGCACAATGATTCGGCCAAAGTCATTGTGCCCTCCGTTTGATTAAACCCTGTTTGCTTTACATGCACACGTGTGATTGTGTGAGAGGCTGTTTGCTCATGTGCCCAGCTGGATCCATAATCCCATATTCAACTGAACAATAATCACGCATAATTGTCTGCACAAAACCTGCAGTAAAGAAACATTCTCTATATCATTAGTCATTCTTGTTAAGGCATTACTTTCGCTACATAAAGGATTTAAACAAAACCCTTAATAAAAATATATACAAATATACAAAAAGTATAAAAAAAAAAATAAACAAATAAAGAAATATAAAAAAAAACACACATTGCATTGATAGAGGGACATAAGCCATATCTAGACACCAGAACATCAGAGCAACTTGGGGTGGGTTCTTTAATTGAGTACTTACTTAGAAACTACCCAGCCTAGAAACTGTACAGCAACACCCCTGGCAACCACATATTAAATATTAGTACTGTTAAGGTTTGCATGGACATCTCATGTTTGGTCAAAGTCAAATAGGGACCAGAATATTAGGGATATATTCTCTTTTGACTCTATAGTCTTTTGACTTGGTCCAATACAAAACCACCTAGCAACTGGGTCTATTATAGTTAGAATTTTTGAATTTTGAATTAAAAAAAATAGAAGTAAAAACAAACAAACATTTTAATATATTTTTTTCGTCTTGCTAAAATGATGACTAAAGCACCCAAAAACTAAATCATTGTTTTAATTTAGATATATTCATTAATTAAAAATTAGAAAAGTTAGTTCAGTTTAATTTTTCCTGTTATATTAGTTTTCATAACTATGTTTATATTTATTTATTTATTGTTATTTCATTATTATTTACCAATAATATTATTTAACAATAACACCACTAAAATTGTAAAAATAAATAAATAAAAACAGCAACTCTTGAATGAATGAATTCATAAATAAATAAATAAGCACATTTGGATTGTAAGTCATTTTAAATAGTATCTTTTTGTTTCTAAAATGCTGACTTTTAAGAAAATGAAACATTATTTTATTTTAGTTATAGTTATGAAAATGTATTTTAGTTCAGTTTCAGTTTTCTTATTATATTAGTTTTAATTTTATAGTGATTTATTTATTTTATTAACAATGATGACATTACTAGAAACCACCCAGGACAGCACAGCAACACCCTGACAACCATTACAATTTAGTATTGTTATGATGAGGTTTGCAATATTTGTTTAAATGCTGGCTGTAAAAAACTAAAAACATTATTTTATTTTAGTTATAATTATGAAAATGTTGTGCCCTTTTAATTTCAGTTTCATTTTTCCTGTTATCCTGTTAAACTTACACCAAAGACTATAAAACACGCCCAGAACTGATGTTTGGGGAAGAGCATAAGAAAAAAACAGAAGCCATTCACCATATTACAATCAGAATGATTATGAAACTGATATTTCAAGGTAAAAAAACAAACAAACACATAACAATACATTACAACAACACTGCAAGAAACTGCCCTGGACATCCTGGATAGCAACCCCTCAGAACACCTTAGCAGTGTTGAGGCACCTGTTTAAGTTTTTTTTTATATATATATATACTGTATATATTACAGTGAAAAACCCATTGTAGTCTATTTTAAAAGGCTATTTTAGTGATAAATGTTATTCATCAAATTAGCATGCACAGTGAGCCTCTAAAGAAGTAAGTGTGTGTGTGTGTGTGTGCGTGTGTGTGTGTGTGTGTGTGTGTGTGTGTGTGTGTGTGTGTGTGTGTGTGTGTGTGTGTGTGTGTGTGTGTGTGTGTGTGTGTGTGTGTGTGTGTGTATGTTTTAAAGAACTGTGGGAGCACGATCAGTGTTTGTTTCCAGGCTGCTCTTCCTGTGTTTCCAGGACTCTACGGAGCTGTTTGGATAGGAATGTGCCTCTGAGAACAACCCAGACTCTTTTTCTCATCAGAATCTGTTTCTACCTGTTAAAGTTCTTTCTTCAAAGCCTTTGACTACCCAGCATTCCTTTCTCTGTGACTCACTCGACTCTCAGCAATGAAGTGCAGCACACTGATCGCAGATCCGTCGTTTGAGCTAAAGGTCATCAGCCGAGAACAAACCTCGGCAACATTCCTGTCCACCCACACTGGGAGGGCACAGGAATCGATATCCCGACCTGCAACTGCAAACAAACTGTTGACAAACCCCTTGTGATTCATCCTTTGGTAAATAGCTGTGTGGCAGCAGTCAAGTTTGGACAAATATGAGGGCCGGGACAATCTTGTGCAGTTATGAGGACGGTTCAGTGTGTGTCCTCCTCCCCAACAGAAATTACTCACTGGAGTTTGAGTGACTTGAGAACTCCACTGGAGTAAGTTCCCATGGTGGAGAATGACTTGTGGTGGGTGGGATTCGTGCAAACTGGAGATATGCTTTGGAATGAATGGGAATTTGAGATTTGGGAGAAGTATTTTCTTTAAATTCTTATCTGTTTCTCGTACTTAGGATGAGAGATCTGAACAAACCTTTAACCCTAACTACTAAACTATAGTACATCATGCAACGTTTATGCTCCAAACATGAATGATACCTCGTAGACCAAACTTATGATTTTTTTTTTTTTTTGCCTGCCAGATGACAAAATATTCGAGTTTTGAATTCAGTTTAGTCCCTTTTCTCCCATTAAAGCTCATTTTATTTATAAATGTCTTGACACTACTACCAGTCATAAAGGGCAACTTTTGTTATTTCTTTCATTATTTTGTTTTATTTCACAAATGAGGAAAACATTAAATTGATTTTTAACATATTTTTTCCATGTTATTTTTTTTTTAAAGAAATTAGAACATCATAACTAAAATCTTTCAAACCAACATTAAAAAATATAACATCAATAACGTTTAAATAAATGAAAAAGTATACATTTTTTATTTAAATATTTTTAATTATATTTTTAAAATATTTAATTGTATTAATTATATTTTAATGATATTAAATTATTAACTTTAAGAAATTAGCTTTATTTAAATTATATATATAATAAATATATATATATAAATATATATATATATATATATATATATGTGTGTGTGTATATATAATAATAGTTTTTATAACACCAATGTTATTTATTATCATTATTATTATTTTTAATTCTATATGATACTTGGAAATTAGAACTGTCATCCAACAATGATAGAAATATGGCAAAAAGTTTTAGAATTTCAAATGCGTCAGAAAGGTTCTAGAGGTTTCACAACAGTTCAGTTCATTATGCAACAGAAGAAAGAAAGAAAAAAAAACTTGGTCAGAGTTTACAAACACAAAGTTTCCTTTTGTACATCTGTTGTAAGACCTCCTACATACCATGCCTTCCCATCAGCCCCTCCTAGCAGGTTTCCCGTAAACCCTTGTATCACTTCCCCATTCCTTAGCCTATATCAGTCAGATATGGACATGTGAATACTTGCACCTTCTTCCTCTTTCTCGGCTGCGTCTCATGTCTCCCTCTCACATCATAGGTGGCTTCATTATACAAATTATACATTGAGCACTTTAATGCGAAAGGACTCACGCTATGCCGCACTTTACATTTTCACAAAATAAGGGATTAATAGCAGCTTTGCGACACATCAGCAGTTCTTCCAGGTTTTGGGTACATGAGGATACAAATGGAAACTTGGCTCTTGTTTTTGTCTTAAACATCTCATGTACTGATGTGTCAATATAGTAAAGTTGAGTGAGTTCATGTGATGGTCAGATTACAATGGTGCAAGAAGTATGTGGATGCCTAAGTTGCATTTCAAAATGTCTGAATGTCATATCTACACTGAAAAAAATGGTGTAGGATTTACTTTGAAACCGTTTTAACTCAGAAATTGCTTGTAAATTTTACAGATAATTACAAAGAAATGCAAGTAACTCACTGAATTAAACAGGAAACTTTAAGTACAAAGACTGACATAGTACTTACTTGGAAAACATACTCTAATAATGTTTGTTTACAAACATATTTTACAGTTTATATTAAAGCAGTTTACATTAAAGCTTGACTATTCTGAGGCACTGTCCATGTAGGCCAAGTGGGTTTGTGCACAACAAAGTGCTTATGTAAACACTCAGCTCTGAGCGGCACGTGATGAGATTTTATGAACTCTGGCATTGAAGCTTTTGCAACAGAGGCACTTAAAAGAGGCCGCACTTCCCTTACTGGCATTATGAGGCAAAGGACACTGGGGCACAATTTCTACTTCCTGTCGTACTGTGTTACAACACAAGAACATCTGAAACTGCACGAGGAGGGGATGTGGCGCTGAATCATTTTTCCCCTTTAAACCATCATAATATTATTTAAGACCCACCATGATAAACACGTGATCTGTGATGAAGAGGCAATGGCTGTGATCATGCAGTTGCAATAAATGGCATAATAAAACGACATCCTTTATAAAAAATACAGTGAGATCTTTGGCAACACTGTACTTTAGACTGCATGGGTCTTTGAGCAAACGATGCGGGAGTCATGACTAAACAGTGCAAACTATTAAGCCATCAGAGCAGCGTGTTCTTTTCGTGCAATGGGTGGGTGTTTCCACATGGTGTCTGACAGATTTACACACTTGCACAATATTCTTATCCAAACTTACTTCTGATGAGTATTACATTATAAACCACAACATAAATCGCCCTGCTGAGAATGGTTTTAGTCAACACCATTAGAACACTGTTGACTGTAAAGTGTGAGGAAACTGTACTCTTCTGACCTACCTCTGTAGCAGTACAATGGGATTTTTACACTGGAATGCCCAGAGGGCAGTTTACACACACACACACACACACACACAGATACATGTATGCGTGTGTGTACACAAAGATGAATTATAAAAAATAAAAAAAATCAATTAAAGAGAAATAAATACATTTTATATTTTAAAAATGTCAATAAAATAATAATAATAATAATAGTAATTAATTTATTACATTTATCTACTAAATATTAATTATATAAAGACATAATGCTAAAATTAAAAATACATAAATTTAATAAATAAATTAACTATTTATTTATTTATTTATTTTAAATATAAAAAAACCAAGACTATTGTTGACACTAAAATACTGTACTGTATATTGAAATATTTGTTATTTATATTTTGCTTGCTTTTTTTTTTTTTTTTTTAATCAGACTACTAGGCTACTTTTTAATGTCCATCAGTGATAGAAGATCCTATTTGCCCCCATTATGGTGTAGTTACAGCACGGTCAAACTGGACCATGCTAACAAGTTGTGGGGTTTTGCTCTCAGAAAAAAATCAGAAAAGTAGGATGCTTCGAGGTCTCCATTTGTTCGGCATTTAATCTCATCGCTGCCTATAGTAGAAACAACTAATATATTAAAGAGAACTCATTTGTGTTTCTCCTTCCGATGGGATGCAATGACCCCCGTTTTTTTTTTTTTTTTTGCTTCATTCATTCATATGATTGTTTTAAATATAGCACATCTCAGAAGAGGAGGTGGAGTGTGCTTCGGTTTTTCCTCAGTTCCTCTGCTCTTTCAGTCAGTGCTCTGCCGTTGTGACCTACTTCCTCTTTTCCATGACCCACTTCCTGCACTTCCACACTGACCTACCACTTGCATCCGCCGGCAGTGCCAGTCTTAATCAGGCCTCTTGTATAACTTGCCGCCTGACACACACACACACACACACACACACCCTTTGAGGCGGAGGCAGTCAGTGACTAACTCTCTCCTCAGTCTGTGGGTGGTGCAGAAGGAGACTACATGTCCTTGGCATGGCGCTATTGTGTTCACACTCCTTATGGAAGGCAATATCAATGTGTCAAGCAGGCCTTGGGGCGGAACAAGATGTTCTCATTGAGGAGAAAATAATCTGTTTTAGTTCAGATTTTTTTCATTAAGCTGATAGAATGAGCACAGTGACAGTTTTATATTGATTCCAGACCTGTTACAATGGGATTATATATATACATATGTACCTCAGTTCTGAATGAACTGCAAGGACATGTTGAAAGAACACACTGAGATGCAATAATGTTTTAGTTTGCGTTTATTATGCTGATTGCAAATGCCCTAATATCATAAATTAAATATTTTTAAGAGAGTTGTTACATTAACATTTATGCATTTGGCAGATGCATTTATCTAGATACATTTAATAGGGATGCAGCTAGGTTTTAATATTTTTGGAATCACTATATTTAATATTATTGAATTTTTTTTTAATATATTGCAAATAAAATAAAAATAAATAAATAAAATTATACAATGCTCCACTAGTTGAGAAAAAGCATTTATTTCTCCAGAATAGTATTGAGATTAAAATGGAGAGCAAACTAAGACTTTTGCAAGTATTCTGATAAAATCAAAAGGAACAATTCTGATAAAATCAATTAACAATTAAACTCTGCACACCTGATGGCAATAGATATGTGTGTTGGAGACAAAGACCAACCAAGTCAAAAACTAAAAAGCAAAAAACAAATCTCGCACACTATCTATGCAAAAAAAAAATCAAAACATTTATTTATGACGTTTCAGTCACATGACCTTCATCAGGAATTTAAAAAAAAAAAAATTAATGTAGTAATCTCACATGTGGCTATCATTAAATAAAATGTAAAAAATATAAAAAAATAATTTTCAGTAATTTAAATAAAGCTGAAATAAAATTAAAACAAATATTAGATGAAAAAAAAAAAAAAAAAAAAAAAAAAAAAAAACCTAAATGAAAATTAGAAATATTGCCTTGGCAACTAAGTGAAATTTGAAGTACTAAAATGACTAAAACTAAAACTGAAATAAAAATTTATTAAAGTTATATATAGAAATATTTTTAAAAAACCAAAACTTGACAAGCGCATAATTATTTTACTAAAACTTAAACTAACATAAAAATGGAAATGTTTATTAAAACAGACTATTAAAATTATTTTTGGTAGGCCTAATTGAAATAAAGCTGAAATAAAATAAAATACTAATATTAAATGAAAAAAACTAAAAACATAAATGGAAATGAATATTGCCTTGGCAACAAACAAATAAATTACTTAAAAATAAAAGTACTTAAAAATTTGGCTAAAATAATGAAAATGACAAAACCAATGAAAAATGAAAATATAAAAAGAACAACTTCATAATAATAATAATAATAAATGGTGTACTGAAAAAAATGTGTGTGTGTGTGTGTGTGTGTGTGTGTGTGTGTGTGTGTGTGTGTGTGTGTGTGTGTATACATATATATACATGCATACACACTAAAATAACACTGTCTCACTTGCAAATAAAAAACAAATCAAAAACAAAACAAAAACTACACCAATACTGGAATTGAGAAAAAAAGGTTTGTTTTGATTTGACATCAGTTTTCAGACAGTTTTCTCTAAATCTGAGGAGAGCTGAGTCAAATCCATCTACCACAGGACATATTATCGTATTACATAACTCAATTTTTTGTGACTAAAGGTGAACTTGTATAAAACTATATGATTCACCTTTGGAGGGTAGTGTGCTGTCAGCAATCATTTTATAGCTCAATAATCTCACTATATGTCCACAATTGTCTCATTTGCATCTTTTATATCTCAGTTAAGTCGATGAATGAGCAACCTCTGAGCAACAGCAATCTCCTCTGAGTGAGCTATAAAGTGCTTATGTGGAGTATTTCCTTATAAATTCTCTTCGGAAAAGAGTGACATACATGCTGCTGAAGCAGGATGTTGTCTTTCAGGTCTTCCTGTCTCAGTCTGCTGACCAATGAGATAAATCCGCCTGGTTCATGCACTCGATAACCTGACTCTGGGAGCGTGTAGTGCTGAAGAGCCAACAGCACATGCACACATTTGCACTCACTCAACAAAAAAACCCAAACATAGGGGAATTAGGAGGAAAATAAAGCAGCATTCCACAGATGCCATGGCTTCCTAAGGATGCAGTTAGCATGACCTTTCATCTGTTTGTTTCATGTGTGGCGCGTGTGTCCGCCACTCTGAATGAACTCAAAGGAAGTGCTTTAATGAGGGGGCAGTTCTTCAAGCGGGAGGGTCTCAAACACAAACACAGGAGTGGAGTGAACTCATTCACACCGTTTAGTGCTCATTTCCACATCCATTACAGACACAAACATAATACTTCCCTATCTGCTTTTTGTAAATTAACCCTGAAGGTTACTGTAGGAAGTTCTTCTCTTCTCAGGTTAAGGGCCCTTGTAGAATAACAATAGCAAAAGCTATTTGAGGCCACAGGTTCTTATTTTCCATCTATAGTTCACAGGAAGTGTTATGTCCAACTTTCCACTAAGGATGTTCGCATAATTGTTTTGCCTAAGGCATGTTTACTTTTTTGTTCATGCATCTGCAGCTGTTGTTAGTGTTTAATATCTTTATTAATAATCATTCTAATAACAGAAACACTTAATAGTGCATTCAGTTCTCAGTCTTTTTTTAATACAGTATTATTAATGTAACATCAGTTCATAACAATTTACTTTACAATGTACATGCAACATAACAATACTTTATAAAAGTATCAATCTGCTACCTCATTTTATGTAATTCTAAAAAAAAAGTATTATTAAAAATACGCCAATTTTGTGATTAAACAAAGGGATAACGTTTTAATATTATCAGTTTTTTTTAACATAGTAACCTAATGTTGAAAGTTGTGTTTTTAACGTATGTTATGAAACAATCAGTCTTCGCAAAACATAAGTCTGCAAAAAACGTAATAATAATTCGGCTGATAATAATTTCAGTAAACGATGAATATTGCAGCAATTACAGGCTTCAGTACAGTAGAGGAAACTGTTAAGAATTTCACGCAGAGCTAAGCAGAGCGCCATAAATATATGGGTGACTACTTCCATCTAGTGTTCAAATTGGGGAACTGCGTAATGACACTTTCACCAATGCATTATAATTCATAATTGTTAAAAAGAGACTTAATCACGTTTATTTAATGTGGAAAAATAAACAATGGCATTATTTGTGAAACATTTATTCATCATAGCATTATTTGGTGTACTGTTTTTCATTTATGCCCATTAAAAAAAAAAAAAAAAAAAAAAAATCTATGTTTCCAAATTAAATGATTTATCATATCTGTATCGCAGCAATCTAATGAGTATGTAATGAGAATAATCATTTGGAATAATGGAAATTAAAACAAACGTCAAAAGAGGGGCGATACAAAGTTCTGGAACTTTGGTAGCAGGAATTTGTGGAACTTTTGGAATGCAGATACGAGAGCATTCTGTTAATGTATCAATCATGCGATAATAATTATTTTTCTGGATCTTCTGTATTACACTGCTGTCCTCTTTATGTTCTACAGTAGGCTATATTGTGTTGTTCTGTACATTATAAGGCGTGTGCATTTTTCAAAACATCATTTCTAAATATCTAAATATATAACTAAAAATACGCGTCTTCGTCTACTGAAACGCAACCCCCATTGGTCCGTTCCCATGCACCTGTTCGTCATTTCAACCAATCACAGCGCGACCTCAAGCACCTCCAATATGGCGACGTCCATCCAGAACCGCTGTAGGCACATCCTGTGTTGAAAAGAAACCCCTCAATAACTTATCGAAACAAAGTAAGACACATGCGGCAATACAACTAATAATATCGTTTTCGCCGTTGGATATCTGCACATGTCGGTTGACGGCGTGGTGTTCGCTTTCATGGCTGTTTGTGAATGAAATTGGGCGTCCTCTCGCCATGGCCACCGACAACAGGATTCATTTCTGGAAGAGAAACCCAAAGGTTCCCGGAAGGTGAGTTTAATTAATTATTTCCTCTTTGACGTAGGTTTAAGTGCGTTGTTTTGTACTCAGAAGGCGTTTTATGCTAATGTATCGACTCTGACCAGCTGCTTTGTTTACTAGACACCATGGCTATGTGTCAAAACATAGTGAGCTGTCTATCTTGACAACATGCTGGTTATACTGGATATACTGGACGTTCGCTGCGTTTTTGCTCATGTTGTAAAGATCAAAATTAAGATTATTTGTGCATAATACGAAACCGCTGTTGTGGTGTCCAGTTGTGGCCATATGGAAGCGAAGCTAGTGTTGCTCTTTGTGAACCCTTACTAGGTATAACATTGTAATCATAGTTATCACCGAAAGGCTTTATTGTTACTGATATAACACTGTGGTAACTTGGGTTTTAGCTGCTGTTTTAATCAAACAACAAAAAGCTTTTTAAACTGTATGACCTGATCATAATTTGTTATGATGTTACAGTAATAATTCTGTACTATGCAATGCTATCTATGCACTAATCAGTGCTTACCATGGTAATTTTTGTAAAGGAAAGACAACTGCTTACATAAGCATTGGTTTTTGATGTTTTCAAAACAGTATTTAATTAAATAATATTTGAACTTGTTAAAGCTGTCATCTAGGTTGGTTCAGTTTGTCCGTGCTGGGCCTTTTGTTTAGCCTGGACAGAGTTTGCTGAGTGTGCTTCATTGCGGGTTGTTTGGATTTTCATGGTCGCAGACAGAATCAGTTCATCTGACTGTGTGAACGCAAGCTTGTGATGACTGGACAGTTTCCAGTAGATCAGATTATATATCGGGCCTTGTGTAATTTTGCAAAAGAGGAACTCTCATGCAGTCAGTTTGGACGATTTTCTGCGTAAGTGCTGCTGGTGCACAGCGGTCACAGAAATTCACTTTTTTTCTGTAAGAGGTAATGTAAATACGATGGAATTGATTTTCAGGGGCATTTTAATGACTTTTTAATGGGGGAATATTGATTTCCAACCATGTTAAAATACAGTGTTTTATATGTTTTTGTCCACTAGTTTAATTTTAGTCTTTTAAACATATATTAGCCTGAGTTGTATTCATGGAAGTTGTCATCATTAAAGTTAAAGTTACAGATCATTTGCTGTTATCTCAATTTTTTATTTTAAAACCGTATTTTAAAATACAACAGCCATTCCAGTCCAATGTGTTTTTTTTTTTATTTTATGTATTGTATAAA
The DNA here is from genome assembly GCF_018340385.1 of Cyprinus carpio. NCBI lineage: Eukaryota > Metazoa > Chordata > Actinopteri > Cypriniformes > Cyprinidae > Cyprinus > Cyprinus carpio. Next base: position 5,653,139 of record NC_056579.1, read on the forward strand.
AACATTCACCTGACAAAAAAACTTTCATAGGAATTTTTTTTAAAATTTTCGTTAAATTTAGTATGGCATCTAACCTGAATAAGGTTTAAATGCAGCTCAGGAAACATTTCTTATATATATATATATATATATATATATATATATATATATATATATATATATATATATATATATATATATATATATATATATATATATATATATATTTGTACATTATAAATGTTTTTCTTTTTAATAAATCAATATTTTAGATCAAATTAATTTTTGGATCAGTCTGTTTTTAAATCAAATTAATCTGTCCTTGTTGAATAAAAGTGTCACGTTTTCTTTAAAAAAAAAAAATCCACGGACCCTAAAATTTTTAAATGTAGTGTAATAAAAAGAAACTAAATAATAATAATAATAATAATAATAATAATAATAATAATAATAATAATAATATGGTGATGTTGTCTCACGTTCTTTTTTTCTTTCTCTCTTTTTAAATAATTACAAATTCCTGAACTTTAATGCCTTATCCATTGACAAAAAAGTCATGCTTTTTTTTGGGAAGCAATTCTCTTTTTTTTATCAGTTCTTTTTTTCTGAAAATTGAAATGTGATCTAGTTTTCATGGTCTCATACCTTTAGAAAATTGCTGTATGAGCATTGCACAATGAAGGTGATATTAGAAATGGATGGGATTCCCCTCTGTGATGGGAAAGATGAACAGGTTGAGCTGAAGCAGCCGTTATTGTTTGGGTGTGGTTGTGATTTCAGACTGTTTGAGTTGCTTGTTCGGGTGAATTGGCAGCATTTGAAGGACGCGCAGTGGGTGTGATCTGGCTGTAACATGAGAGGATGAGAGGTGTGGCCTCTTTCCCACCATTGATCTCATTTAACAGAAAGGACAGAGCATGCAAAAGTGATACTAGATGCCACCAAACAACCTTGGTGTCATCCTAGTCAAAATAACATGACCTACAGCTGTAGAAAGGGACACAAAAAGGTGTTCATTCACAGAGTATGTCTTCATGTTAGTTGATAACTGAATTATAGACCTGTTTGATTCATTATAACAGCATGTTAATGAAATTCTCAATGGAAATTACTAATTACATTGACAGTTTTCCCACTCTGTTAGCTTTTGTAAGTAGATTATAGTGTGGAAAAGTCTTTTTTGTGTGTGTGTGTGTGTGTGTGTGTGTGTGTGTGTGTGTGTGTGTGTGTGGCAGAAGGAACAGCATACATTTAAGATAAGGCTGCCCTCCGGGAAACTGCTCGCATACTCAAACACACTCCTTGCTCACAGCCCAATATTTAATGCAAATGCGAGCAGCTTGCTTACATATCTAGAAGTAATTTACCTTTTATTTTCTACACGCATTAAAATTGATGAGCCGTATTTCAGTGGCATTGTGCTTTTGCCAATTATTCTGTGGTCCCATTTGCACATAATGCATTTAGTATTGTGTTGATTTCACCAGAAAAGGGCCTTGTAACAAGCATACTGTTAATTTTCCTTTCAACAATATGACCACACCTATGGCCCTGTGTTGCCCGTAAAAATTCTGCTTAGCACTGCAGTGTTTGAACTTCTCTCGGAATTATGCAAGATATTGCACAGTTAATCACAATAGCCTCTAATATTGTAGAGATTAATATTTATATGTTGTAGTGATGCAGAGGAACCAGCAGTGTGCTTGGCTTTTAATTTGAGATGTATTTTTTGCTGTCAACAAGCACTAGCAAGTCTATTTTCCTGCTCTGGAATTGTTTTAAACTACCTCTGCATCTCCAGATATTTGTTTTTTCATGTGTGTTTCTGACTAGGGCTGGGGGATATATTGAATATTCAGAGTATATTTGCAGTATACAAATGTCATAATGATTTTAATGCAACTTTTCTTTGGTTGTTACTTTTTTCTAGAGGCAGTGTTCAGAATAGCATAATGCATTAATATTCTTACTGTTTCTGCAGTATGTATTATATAATCTGTTCATAGTATGCAACTTTTATGTATGCATTGCTTACATAGAAGACAAATTATTTGCCAAACATCCAAAATAGTAAGCACTCTGTACCTCATAATACAATGTATTTAACTTGACTTTCCATTTCTATGTGACTGCTGTGATTCATGATCTGATTTGATTTCCTTAATGGTGTACACCACTCAGGTTTAAACTTAACCCTAACCAATCCACTTTTGATCAGATTAATGAATCCTTGTGTATAAAAATAGTATCCGTATATATTTTTTTTGAATGGTAGCTAGGGATGCACAATAAATATCGGCTTGATATTTAATGCGCATCTCATCAGTAAAGCCGGTTCTGTAATCAGCGGTAAATCTCTACATGTGTGTGCTTTTACGTGGAGCAACATTTACTACTCAGAGCCATTGTTCACTGACAAGCTGTGCAAAATATGATTGTGGTTTTGTGCAGCTTGTCAGTGAACAACCCACTGTGTAGTAAATGCTGCTCCACGTGAAAGCATGTATGTGTAGAGATTTACCACTGATTACAGAACTGGCTTTACTGACAGGATGCGCATTAAATATTGTGCATTCCTAATGGTAGTGTATGTAATGTAATGTACTATCTGAAACTGTTGCATGGGCTATATTATGTGGAATGCAATAAGTTAGTATTCTGTCATAAAACCATCTGTGTCATTAATCTAGTTTCACTATCCCTCCTATTCTTTTGACTCAGTGACTCAGAAGTATGAGGGCAAAGAAATGTTTTGATAGCATCTCTGATTTAAAGCTTTGCTGTACTTTTATGGTGCCTTTCATCTCATTTTAAAAGTTGATGTTCCCAGTCAACCTTTCTTTACATAGAAAAGTGGCCAGGATATTCCTTAGAGTTGTACCTTTTTTATTCCATTGAACAAGGAAAGTCATACGGTTTTGGAACAGCATGAGGCTGTAAATACGTAAATATTGAGATGTATGTCAGGTACTGTTTTATGAAAAGGCTTAAAAAAGTCAGGATCACCCAGTCCTGTTTCTGACTCTCTTTATAGCACCCATCAGCTTTTTTTTTCTTAGCTTACAGCCAGTATATGGAGCACAGCACCCTCCTCTGGACCCACGCAGACACCGTCTGTAAGTGTTGCTGCTAGCTGTCGACTGTCTGTGGCCAAATCAGCCTTTTGTTTTTCAGTTATTTGTGCTTTACTCTTTATGTTATCTGCCTTTCAGTTGTGGTCTGAATCCATCTGAACATGTTTGAGTGCAAGATTTGCATAAACCTTTTGCAACTTTTTTTTTGTTTTTGTTTATTTGTCTTGCATGATCCTTTCTAACTGTAACCAGCTCATATGTTATAGAGTGTGTGCAATACTGACATTTTCAAAAAGCTCTTTATTGGTTTCCCTATAGATTAAAAGATACTCCAAAGGCCAGCAGTTTGAACTCCAAATCCAAAAAACCTTCCACTTTCCACGAATTTGCTCGGAGCACCAATGATGCATGGGACATTGACGATGAAGAGGATGATGGTATGTTTAGTCTCAAACAGCCCTCATCTTCACCTGTCCAATCACGATCCATGCCTCAAACGCCATGCGTCAAATTCATCAAAGCCCCAGAGGAGACAGAGTCACTGCCCCGCCCACGGGACAGGCAGGAATTTATCAGCACAAACCCTGTTCAAGATCGACTGGATGACGAAAGCGGTCCAGCCAATGGCAGGGTGGTAAAGTCTTGTAGTGACGCCCAGCTGAATGTTAATGCAGGTATGCTGGTAGCTGTTGTTTTTAAGCATTATCTCCATTGTAAGAACATGTAAAATGCATGTAAAACCATCAAGGTGTATCAGATGTGTTTTTTTTCCCGCCTACTTTCACTCTGAGTTGTTGTTTATTATATGGCTGGTGTGGTTGTATAAATTTGTTTTTAACTGTCCAATCACAGACTGCTTCCAAGTAGATACTTTCATTTGAGGTCTAAAATTTTCAGATAAGGGTTGGAAAAACAAGTAACATTTCGGCCATGCCTAACCTTTAAAGAAAGCTAACTTGAGTTTATTATTCTCATTATAATTGAAAGTTTGTGTTGCTCATGTTTCATGAATGAGACCATGGGAAGAGTAATTCTTGTCAAAAAAAAAAAAAAAAAACTAAACAAACTAACAAAAACATTATTTTAAGTTTAATGGACTAATATGACATGACAAAATATTGACTGAATTGAAGGATATTTTGATGAAAAAATTACACTGTAAAAAAACTGTAAAAAAGGGTGTGTGTATATAATATATATCCATATTAAATTATTATTAAATAATTATATTTTTATTTATTTAATAGTACCTATATTAACATATAATCGTATAGAATGTTTTTTATAATTTTAAAAATATTTTTATAAAATATATTTTAATATTAATGCTTAATATTTGTATTTTTCTGTCCTGTTTAGCTCGCAATACCCTGCAGAAACAGCAGTCACTTCCTGTACGGCCCGTCATTCCATTGGTTGCCCGCATTTCAGACCAAAATGCCTCAGGAGCTCCGCCTATGACAGTGAGAGAGAAGACTCGATTGGATAAATTCAAGCAGCTACTTGCAAGTCCCAACACAGACCTGGGTAAGCTTTAAAACAAACAATCAGAGATTTGTGCTAGCATTAAAAGGAAAACAAGGGATAAGGTCTGTTTTAAGCAGATTATAAAAGTGGCCACTTGTGGGTTACTTGTATAAGATATTAAAGCCCATCCATCAGGGACCATCTCAAAACAGAAAACCGCAAAATCCTCACATGTGTTCACACCTCATTTTCTCGCCTGTTTTTCCGCTTCTAGCTGAATCTCTTTGCCAGGTGAGAGATTGTGGGATGGCAGAATGGTTGAAAACCTTCCATGTTTTTACCCTAGTCTTCCTGAGTTCACGCTGAGAGGCCCTTCTGTTCTCCCCACATTCTACAACCAATCGTCTCTTCGAGTGCACCTGCGAGCTGGCGAAACAAAAACAAGTTCTGTGTCTGCCTTCACTCGTTTGTGCCGCTGATGCTATAATGATGCTATCACAGAGACTCACCATTCTTTGCATTATAACTAAGTTTCAGCCTCCGCAGGCTCTGAGCTTTCTGAGCGATAGGCTGAAATCACGCAGGAATGAGAACCATCAGTCATTGGAGGGGAAAATAACACTTATGCACTTCTTTCACAGCGCCTTATGAAAAATGTGCTTGTGATATAGTTGGAGGGGCTTCCCGCCACAGTATTCTGAGTTCATAATAGCTTCTGAGATCTTTCATCATTCTGCTATCATATGACGTTTGGCAGGTGTCCAATACCATTAGTATTTTAGGACCGCTTGGATATCAGTTTCGTGTTTGTTCTAACTCAAAAACGACCCAGGAGCGATCTCACCAGATGTTTCGCAGCAAGTCTTTAAGTTTTCATAGACGTTGTGAAAAGCGGTTTTGCATTCGCTGATCACGATGACCCAGAGGGCTTGGCGAGAGTTTGCAAAAACAATCCTTTAAATGTGGTGTAGACTTCAGCATCTGGACGTATTGATGATATCTGGTCTAATGGCCTCCACCTGCAAAGTAATATTTACTTCATAACAATGACAAAATAAGTAATTGAGAGTGGTGGAGTTGAAAAGAAGAAAAGAAATCAAGGAGCAGACAAAGAGAATTGTTGAAATTCACTGTGATTCATCTGGTTGTCATGACAACAGTTATCTTTGCTCTTTATTGTAAGACTTGAAAGTACAATACAATAGACTTTTATTTCTTTGTAGTGGTTATAGCAAAGGCAGGAGTCATAATTACGATAAGTCGCAGTTTAGCATGTAACTCGTCCTGATTTGTTTACTGATACATCTGCTTTTGTAACTGATTGGAGCCTTGGGGATATTTTGGTTTGGAAACTACCTAGCAACCCCACATAATACCCTAGCAACCGCATAGCAACACATATCGTAGCAAATTTGGCAAGGACACATTTTCTAAAGAAATTAAATTGTAATAAAAAATAAACAATTAGCATACTTTATTGTGGAATTGCTGATTGTTCTTAGAAAATAGTTTTTCTTTGTGACATTTAAATTACCTGTGTTCATTTGTCCAAAGTATTTCAAATCAGTAGCTCCCAAATCTCTAACGTAAAGGGTACTTACAGCATTTTGTTAAATTAATATATTTTTATTCAGAGACATAGTAGAAAATAAACTGCCAAAATAATTTTCTTAATCAGTATTTGTATCTTGTTTTCCAGTCAAACATCCTTAAATCAAAACAATTCACTTGAGAAGCAGAATTGTGTAAAATATAAAAATTATGTATTATTAAACATATATATTATAAAACCTGCTTAATGTGTCTTGAATTAGGTTACTTTTTCTTACCCATCAACAAATATTTTCTCTTCTTTTAAGCATAAATCTATCAAAATTTGAGATTTATACTTCTAACAAGAAACAGACAATGTGAAAAGAAATATAAACTTATTTCAGGATATTTTCCCTGAAAACAAGTCTTGATTTCTTATGCAGTTTTCCTTCTCGAGTAAATATATCTTGTTGTAAGGATGTTTAGAGATTTAACTGGAAAACAAGACACATTCTGATCAAGAAAATAATTTTTATGGTGCATTAGGAGAAAAACAGTATTGTGAAATAATGAAAACCAAGTTCGAACGAGCATAGTTCACATGAGCACCACAGGAAAAACATGACAGCAGGCCACGACACAGATGCTTTTAAGCTGTTTGTCTAAATGTGCTTTCCGAACATCATGTTGACATCCCGACCCATTGCTCCGTCACCTATGAATCGTGAACTTCCCAGCCATTACTTTTAAAATCAATGTGCAGTTATGGCTTGCTGTCTTATTGGAGTTACCGTAATTCAAGGTGGCATGGTTGTGAAAACTGAATGTGTTTGCTAATTAAAAATAATTGTTTATTGATTATGTTGATTGAACTATAAGTTAGAGTGTCACAGGTCCTGTGAACGCCAATGACTGTTGATTTAAAGCATGATTTTCGAGATTTTCTATCACAACATATGAACAAACTCTTATTGCATGTTTTAACTGCTGATTAAGGCTGTGTTCAGTTGTTCGGTCCATATACTTTAATTCCTGCCCCCTCTACATTGTACTTTTGGGTCCAAACTGCAGAATGATTGTGTCATCAAGCTGAGTATTAAAAGCAGCTGTTCACCACTGTAGCTATGAAACAACACCGCAGAAGATGCCAGTTTCACTTTGCTAATAAAGTATTTGTCATTTTGGATTAACTTTGCACTGCGTTTTGTTCATTCAGAGGAGTTACGGAAGCATAGCTGGTCAGGAATCCCTCGTGAAGTTCGGCCAGTCACCTGGAGACTCTTATCGGTAAGTGTTTACTAATACTGTTTATTTCATTTCTATTTTTACATTTTATTTAAACAAACAGCAGTGAGAGGACAAGAAACGATGTGAGAAGAGGAAAGAATTGGACTGAAATATGTTGTGAGCTGAATTTGAACTGACATTGTTCACAGGCCTCTTACCTCTAGGCCACGTTTTCAATTCCTTCCAATATTTTATATTAATATTATTATTATATTATTATTATTATTATATAGTTTAATGTGTGCTATTGATTTGTTTTGGAATATTGGTTTTGCTGAGTTCTTAATGTCAGCAGAATTGTGACCGTCATCATCTCAGAGGGCTAGAGCAGGCTGCTGTATGTGTGCGGATGTTCGGAGATTGCTTTACAAGCCTCATTTACATTTCTGGTGCATGCTTACACAGTCAATAACACACACCTCCGGGCTAAGCTGTACAAGCAAATCCCCACCCCGACCCAGCTCCTCCAAGCTTTTACTGCTTCATGCAATGTTTGCTGGGGGTTTAGAATAATTCCATATGTATAAAGCATCATGTTTGTGTTATGTCACCAAACGTGAGTGTTTCGATTCGAAACAAGTTTTACAGCACACAAACCTCACCAAGACGTTCTCAGGATTGCATTGGAAAGCCTTTTTAAGATCATTTCAGTTTTCAGCATGGGATTTAATAGCCGTTTTTAAAGTTTCGATGGGGCGAATCCATACAAGCGGAGTTTGTGCACTTCTGATTCGCCTGAAGCAACAGACTTGAGCTGCATCGAGTCGAATTCTGAATGTATGTTATCATTTATGTGTTCAAGCGCTCGGCAACTCTGTGTCTGCTCATTAAAACAAGAGTTGAGAAACAATGGGAGGGGAAGGCACTTTTAAAAACTTTTCAGAAACATGATGGAGGGTCATGATAGCGATCTAACTGACAGTTTCACGCCTCCACGTCTGCTCTACAAATAGCCTGCACTTGTTGTCTGCTCCTTAGGGAATCATCTGTAGCCACTAAGTATGTACTAGCACAACTGCATCCTTTCTGTGTGTTAGTTTAGTAGCTACACGATGTTGTGGATCTTTTGAGATCTGAGGTTTGTGTTCTGTATTTTCAAGTGTGTTTCTTAGTGAGTGGTGTTTGCTAAGGCAAGCTCATACTATTATTCATTCTTGAAGCAATTACTTTATGCAATCTGAATTACAAAGTTTTCTTGATGGCAATATAACAGGCAAAGTTTTGCTCTAATGGGCAATATAATGAGCGAAAAAACCCATAGACTTGCATTGAAGTAGGGACCCAAGTTCAATAAATGGATCAAAAGTCACAATAATGAATGATTTATTTATTTACCAAAGATTACAAATAAATGCTGTTCTTCTGACCTTTCGATTCATTAAAGAATCCTATAATACATTATCACGGTTTCCACAAAAAAATATTAATCAGCAAAACTGTATTCAACATTGACAGTAATGAGAAATTATTAATACTGAAAATTCAGCTTTGTTACCACAGAAATAAATTACATTTTAAAATACAGTAAACTAGAAAACAGTTATTTTAAATTGTAATGATATTTCACAATATTATTATGTGTGTTTGTTGTATTTTGATTAAATAAGTGACTTCTTATTCAGCCCATAATTTTTGTCTATTTCGACTTGTAAGCAGTAAGCAAGTACCCAGAACATCCTAGAAACTGCCTAGCAATGCTTTAAAAACCATCAGGACACCTCTGAGCCACCCTAGCATTTAAATGATAATGCACTTTATGCACTTTACTTTTCATTAAAGCACTTTAGTAGGAAAGCATTAGCTAAGAACTTGAGAAATTAGATGGAACTTGTCTGATTTGTTTCTCTTATAAGAAGCCTTTTGAAAAGAAGTGCAATTTGTTTGAGAGGAGCAAAAAAAAAAAGAGGGTTTTGTATAATATGTGTGATATTGTTTTGTGAGGGGTTTTCAAAACATCTGACTTCAGCATGATAAAGAAGGTTGTCTCATTGCATTGATCCAATCTGTAGATTTAAAAAAGCTACATTTGACTTCAGTATTGAACTGGATTAACATACTGCTGTTTTTAATGTCTTTAGTTTGAATTATTTATAGGTTACATTTTAGTTACAGGGCAAGATACAATTGGAAGACATGGAGAAAGTGGGTGTACAACAGTTCTTTTCTGAACGCTGTTAAATTAGCATTTTCTTCTTTCCATGTGCTTTATCTTAGGGCTATCTTCCAGCCAATAGGGAACGAAGGGATCTAGTTCTCCAGAGGAAGAGGGAGGAGTATTTTGGCTTCATCGAGCAGTATTACCACTCCAGAACAGATGAGAATCACAGAGACACATACAGACAGGTAAGACTCAACCCGGCCTGCTTCTGAGTATGTTCTGAATAGAAAAGGGGAAGAGTTGGCTGAAATTGACCAATTCCTTTCTAATCATTTCTACACAATTTCCCAAAGTAAGAGAGCACTTTTACAGTCCACAAGTCTTGCTTACAAAGCAGGCTAGAGGAGTGACTGAACATTCGGCACAGTGTTCCATAATTAAGATCCCAATATTTAACTGTTCCATTACAGTTGTTTGAAGTACATTTAAATATTCAAAGTATTCAGTGTTGTTTAAATGTTGTTTGTCTTGAGATCTTAATGTTTGGTGAGGATGTTTTAGGAAATGATTTGCTGAAAAAAAATTTATTCAAGTTTGTGTACATCATTATATCTAATGTCAATGTACCATCTTGGTGTCCGTTGTCAAACAGGAAATGCATTGTCAAATGCGTGTCGCGAATGCCATCCATAGATATTATGTTGAAAGCAGCCCCAGAATATTTGTTTAAATCCAGGTTGAGTTAGTTGGAAAACATCATACGTAAACCTACTGTCTGTTATGACATGAAAACAGATAATGCATAGGGGATTTTCTGTGGAAAAGGATCTCGTACGATCGTTTGCAAGATAACAGATATTATGTTTTTAAATTCCAAATATTATTTGTTGAATGTCTGTTCGTTTTGCTATTACATGGCTGCATTGCAGTGTTCATACATCCCTCAAAACACATCTGATTCGTTTTTTTTTTAACATGACCGTAAACCTGTTTAATTGGACAGGGCTTCTTTAAGACAGATTGGTTGATTTGGAAAAACCCTGAAAAAAAATTCGGGTCGGTAAAAATCTTATGCTCATCAAGGCTGCATTTAATTGGTCAAAAATACTGTGAAATATTATAACAATGTAAAACAGCTCTTTTCTATTTGAATATATAAAAATGTAAGTTATTCCTGTGATGCAAAGCTGAATTTTCAGCAGCCATTGTACATTTCAGTTTGACTTCATCGTATGAGTCAAAACTTACGTTGTTAGTGAGAAATTTGTTTGTTTTTTTTGTTTCGAAAAATGTTTTTTTTTTTTTTTTTATTTATGGATTTTTTTTTGGTGAATCATTTTTTTAACTAGTATGCTACAGAAGCCGATCTGTTGAGGAACCTCATCCTCTCTGCAGTGAGTCAGTCAAGGTTACACCTGCTTCTAGAAAGCTATAGTAGTAATACACCCAGATTTTGTTCTGCGTGTTATTAATGTGGACGAAGAGGGCCGGGATCAATATTCTTATGGGCTGTAAAACTCAGGTTAATGGTGCAGGACTGGTAGTTGATTGCTATGCGCTGCCTTCTCTCCTCTGTTGTCCGGTTCCTCAGGGCTTGCTGGCTCCCAGCCCCTCATTTCGTCTACTGCAATACAAATCGGACACAGACCTTTAAAAGGATTTATATGGTCGTACAGAACCGCTGGACTGGCCCCTGGCTGTCTGAGCAGAAACACTAAATGACCTTTTAGTGTGGTCACAGTTTGAGAGGGCGAGGAATGGAAGTGAATACGTGAGAACTGCACTTCGGTGGCCTTCAAGTGACCTGCATTACTACAAAGCCATTTCGTCAAATATAAGAAGTAGTAGAAATAGAAAAAGGGGAGGAAAATAACAGAGAACCGGATGAAACAGAAGGGCGGCCACATGTATGTGCGGCTGGATACTGCGCTGTCCGCTTTCCAAGTGAATTCATGCAGGTTTTGTGTGTAGCTTGTTATGGAACCAGATCGATAGCGTGTGCAGTTTGGGCCCTGATGGTTTTTCTCCATTTACTGGAAGGGAAAAGGCACATGTAACTCAATTTAGTGCTTTTGGGCCATATTGATTTAATCTCTTATTTTGTCCCCGGTCACCTGTGTTCCTGACAAGTTGATTCGGTAACTGGTTTGTGTTTGTGTGGGTGTGCATTTGAGCTTACCTGTATACACCTGTGTGTCTTTTCATAGATTCACATCGATATCCCGAGGACGAACCCTTTGATTCCTTTGTTCCAGCAACCACTGGTGCAGGAGGTAGGTGATCTTCTCAGGCGGCAACACCTGAGCCTTGTTTTAAAGCGCACCTGTGACAGACCCACCATAAATCATAAAGATAAGAGAGTGAATCACATGTCCAGGTCACTTTTCACCTTGAAATCAAAAGAAAATAGAATATTTATAATTTTTATTATTTATTTATTTATTGCATTGTGACAGTTGTTTACAAGACGAGCACATTTCGTCACAAGTTATCAGTATTCATTTTGAACTGAGTTTTTCCCCCCATTTTCTCAGTGGTGATTGAGGAAATATAACTTAAAATATAAAATATAATTTGTCTTTCTTTTAACTTTGGGATGAAAAATGATCAAGACAAATTCTTGAAATATTTAATGAGATTCACTTAAAGGTGCTTAAAATATAATTTGTCTTTCTTTTAACTTTATTTGAAAATTCTGTAACAAGTATTAATTTTGAACTAAGGTATATTTAAGAAACATTCTAAGTTAACATATCTTCCGGGTCCGGAATGTCAATCTTTGTTTTGGTTTGTGAAACCCGCCCACTGCCAGTTTACCCAATTGTATTTCGGCACCCTGGGTTGCCAGTTGGCAGAAAACACAGCGTATTTCATTTTGTTCATAATTAAGTGCACTCGTTCCTCTTTGTGTCGTCAATCTGGCAACCTGCGTGTGCATCAAGTCTGAGGAGGAGGGGCTGGGTGAAAAAAAAAAAAACCCTCTCCAATATTTTGAATTTGGACTGCAATACCTAGTTCAACCACTCGGTGTCAATCCAACATACAGCACCTTTAAGAAAAGAGCTTGCTATTCCTTTCCTTATCAGTGTTTATCGCCTCTGTTTATAATCTTTTTTTTTTTTTTTTTTTTTTTTAAAGACAAGCACATTTTGTCATTAAACGATGACTTTTAAGCACATTTTTCTAACAGTTCTCAGGTAAATAATAACTTGATGCAAAATATAATTTGTCTTTCTTTTATGTTGGGGTGGAGTATGACAAGGAGATATTCTTGAAAGGTTTCATGAGATTCACTCAAGAAAAGAGCTTACTATTCCTTTCCTTATCAGTTTATTGTTATGTACTTTTGTTTATATTCATAGTTTTTAGTTTTTAGTCATAGTTTTAGTCTTATATCTTATATAGATATTTTGTCATATACATGTTATGGTATTTTATTTCATTTTACCTAATAAAATGTCATAATTTTAGTTAACAAAATTAACATTTTTATGGAATTCAAATATTCGCACATGTATAAACATTTTATTTTATTTGATCGGATGTATCATCAAAAAAAAAAAAAAAGCATCACTAAAAAAACTTCTCAACTGAATTTTTTTTGTCTGTAATTTCACTGATGATAATCTCTGGTTAGTTGTTGCCAGCATGCCTTAGTTTAACTGAGCTTTGTTTCATTGGATGCTTACCAGCAGGAGGTGCTGTGGTGTTTTTAACGTCGAAGTGTGCAACACTTGTAACCCATAAACCAAAAGGAACTTGCACTTGAAATGCAGCTGCGTTTGGAAATACAAGCCTGTTGTTCTGTCAAGAGTGAATTAAGCAACATCAGTTACCAAAAGTTTGCACAACAATCACAGTTGTAATGAGAAATTAATCATTTTTGTTAATCAGTGAAATGGATTGTCTTGTTTTTCAGGTGTTTGAGCGGATTCTGTTCATCTGGGCCATCCGTCACCCCGCTAGTGGATACGTGCAGGGCATTAATGACCTGGTCACTCCCTTTTTTGTGGTCTTCCTCTCTGAATTTGTGGGTAAGTGTCTAATGACCTTCCACATGGATCACTTGGTCCGCTTGATTGATTATACACCTCTCTGTATGTGTCCTTTTGGTTGAGCACATCAGTTGTGTTTGCTTTGCTAATAGTGCAATGAAGTGTATGATATGCTAGAGCCAGGGAGATGCAGACAGGCCAGTGTCTGACAGATGATCCTTGGGAAATGGTTGTGTAAATGTAAACAAACTGACAATATCCTGTGAAAATGTCAGACACAAAAATACAGAATATCAATTATCTATGAAAGAAACAATGAAAGATAGACAGTGAGAGCGAGAGAGACAAATGGTGAAAGAGGGAGACAGATGGAAAGAGTAGAAGACCGAAACAAAAGGAGATGTGAATAAGATGGGCAGATGGTCAGAGAGAGAGAGAGAGTCAGATAATGTGATGGACAGAAGGATACATGGAGAGAGGGACCTATCTATCTATCTATCTATCTATCTATCTATCTATCTATCTGTCTATCTATCTGTCTGTCTATCTATCTGTCTATCTGTCTATCTATCTGTCTGTCTATCTGTCTGTCTATCTGTCTGTCTATCTGTCTATCTATCTGTCTATCTATCTGTCTGTCTATCTGTCTATCTATCTGTCTATCTATCTGTCTGTCTGTCTCGCTCTATCTGTCATTCTATCTATCTATCGTTCTTTCTATCGTTCTGTCTATCTATCTATCTGTTGTTCTTTTATTATATAGTTCGACATGTCAAACAACCAATCACAGTTCGTTTTTTTTCAGCATTACCTTTAGGGGTGTGGAAATGTCGCCACAATAACAGACCGGTGTGTAAAACTCTCGGACGTATTTTAAAGATTCTGTGCCACGAACTTTAAATATTTCATATACTTTTTCAAAATCCAGTGTTTAGTTGATCCTGATAAGCACTCATCATCACAGTTGTAAACATGGCGGCTTTCTTCTTTTGTGAGGGGGTTTGGCGTCACGACATCTTTGTTTCCAGGCGGAACGTTAAAGAACGCGACACACACGTCACCCGGAAATCCTGTATAATTCAACCAATCTGATGACGACTTCGACACTCCTGAAGTGTTTCCACTTTTGTGTGCCATATGCATCAGACGTTTAGCCAACGGTCCGTGGGCGTGACGTCTGAGGCTGAGACTATTATATAGTTATCTCTCTATATCGCTCTATCCGATGTTCTGTTTATCTATCTTTCTGTTTATTCAGTCTAACGTTATATCATTCTATCTTTCGCATTTTAGCATTCTTTCTGTTCATCTTTCATTTTGTCATTCTTTATGTTCTATCTATCGTTCTATCGATTGTTCTGTCACTCGTTCTCTCCATCTATCACGTTCTGTCTGTCTGTCTATAGATAGATAGAGGGAGAGATGAAGACAGACGGATAAAGAGAGACAGACAGGGAGGACTCTCGTCCTCATTGCTATTCTCCCGCCACCCGGCAGCCTTCCCCTCCCTTCCTTATTTATTTCCTGTCCTCTCATGTGAAGGTTAATTACTTATGGATAGTTAAGGATTACAGAAGAACAATAGGAGGCTCATTGATCTCTCTGGTGTGCCGCTGGTGCAATGTCACCAGTGCAAACACCGGGACATACCCACAGATTACCTGGATCACCAATCGATTTCTCTTTTTCTCCCGTCTGTCTGTCTCTCTCTGGCTGTCTACCTCGCCCACCACTCTCTCTGTCTTTTCCTCATCCCTCTGTTTCTCCACAAAGCTCATTTAGCGAAAAGCAGATTTTTCATACAGATGCTTTTGTGTCATTCTGCAGGGCCTTTCTATCTCTAATTTGTTTGTGGGCCGTGTGAATGTGTGTGTGTGTGTGTGTTTGGGATTCACCGCGTGTGTGAGCGAGTGACTCAGTGCAGCAGGTAGAATGAGCCGCATTGATCGGCTGGATTTAAGTGTTTACAGAGGCTTGCGAGGGTGCAGAGCACACGGTGAGGGGCTCGACCCACCGATCGATACATCTGAACGAACTTCATGATCCCAACATGCTGCCAGCGGGAGATAGAAGAGTAAGGTTAGCGCCCTCCCTGTGACGCGGGTTTCACCCCCATCGTCGAGGCCGCGGGGCGAAAACGTCTGAGTTTGCTGGCTATAACGGCTTCGCCTACTCTCATACGCAGCGTTTTGCCAACTTTAGCTGCGCTGCTTCTCTTGGCCGACACGCCTCACTGGCTTTCTAGGGCTCCTCTGCGAGCTTTTTAACTTTCTGCTGAGACTGTCCTCCGAGAGAGATGGCATAGGAGAGTATTGGCGCCTCGCATTTAGCTCAATATCAGCGAGTAGCGTTTTAAATAGTAGCCGGCAGGAAGGAGAGTCACGGCGCCCTTCGGTTTAAAGTGTTGGTATTGATGCGCCAAAGAATTTGAAGTGGAGAGAGAGACGTGGCCGAGAGAGAGGGAATATTCTCAAAGGGTAAATCATCACATTTACCCTGACAGACAAAGAGGACAGCGGTGAAATCTCCTCTGTAAAGCATTAATGCCCTGTCTCCGTCTCTCAACTGTCCCTCATACACACACACACACACATTGTTTTTTTTTTACTGAAGAGGGTGTGTAATATTCTCACCTTATTATTTATTGCCTTCCTGGTTTTATGGACTGTTATTTGCGCCGTCACAGTGCAGTTTTAGTATTTGATGGATGGTCTGGGTGAGAAAAGTTTGTGGTTTGGTGGTGGTGTTGTTGCTCAATAATCCGCAAGAGGGTAAAATCACAAATGCACCGCTATTTTGGCTTGAATATGTTCAACAAAAATTCAAATTGTTCATAAAATAACAGTATAGTTTGTTTTATGAACTGTAGGCTGTTTATAGTTGTTAAGGGACATGACTATTTAAAGGAATTGTTCTTTCAAAAATGATTATGTAATTTACTCACTCACATGTCAATCCATGACTTTCTCCTGTGGAAGAAGAATAAACCAGTTGCTGAATAAGTCAGTAAAGAATAAATCAGTCAATCTTTTCCATGGAATTGGCATCTGGAGCTTTTTAATCTTGCAAAAAGCACCATAGAGGTAGTACGTAGGACTTGTGCACTATATTCCAAGTCATTTAATAGCTTTGTGAAAGTTATTAACTGAAAACCTTCTCCTTTAGTGGTTGCGATTGGAGCATTAAATCAGTGAGTTAATCTCAAGACCAAGATTGGTCTGAATCTGTTAATTTTTAATTTAATTTAATTTTTTGGTGAATGATTAATTCAGACCAGTGTTGTGAACTGAATCAATTTTCATTGTGTTGAATCTGAGCAATAAGCCGCAAGAGGGTAAAATCCCTACTGCATAGCTTTTGTAGCTTGAAATGTTCAACAAAAAAATTTAAGTAACTTCTAGAATCACAGTAATATAGTTTATAAACTGTAGACTGTTTATAGTTGTCAAGCAACATGACTCTTTAAGGGAATTGCTCAATTCAAAAATTCATATTCTGTAATTTACTCATGTCAATCCAAATCTGTACATCTAAGAATGAATCAGCAACCTAAATGAGTCAGTGAAGAATGAATCAGTTTTAGCAATTGGAGCTTTTTAAGTTTAAAAAAAAAAAAAAAGCACCATTAAGAAGTCTGTCTGAGATTGAAATTCATTTTATTCAATGAAAATCTTCTCCTCCAGTGGTTGTGACTGGATCATTACATCGTTGTTTGAGCACAAGACCCAGGTTGGTTTAAATTTGTGATTGACTCACTCAGACCAGTTTTGTGAACTGAATCAAGTGATTCATCAATCTAATTGGTTACGAATCAGACATGGCTACTTCTCCTAATGAACATGCCAAGTAGAGCTAGGGCAAATGCCAAGAGTCAGTTCATTATTGCGGTCTATTTGTCAAACAAAAATGTTATATGGCTTGAAAGATTTTAAAGAAAGTGCATGAGTCATATATTAGCCTTTAACATAATTTTTTGAAGCCTGAAAGCTCCAGTCCCTGTTTATTGCAGTTGTATGGAACATAGAAACCAGTTCAACTCAAATTACTCTTGTCTTTTTCCACCAAAGAAAGGAAGTCATACAAGTTTGGAATGAAAAAAATCATGAATTTTGGGGTAACTATTCCATTCATAAAGAATTCAATTGATGTGTGGTCACCGGGTGTGCGCCTGTCTGCATATTTTATAAACGGCTTTGAACATGGCTCATCCAATCCACTTTTAGAGTCTGAGCTCAATAATACGGATCATTTAATTCTCAACCTGAGATGTGCAGGAATGACCTGAATGAGCAGTGATTTGTTTCACGAGTTGAAGACTTGACTCATGATTACTGAATGATCTCTCAGGTCGCTTAATTTTGCACACTGCACAATAACCCCCTTTTTCTCCATGGGGTCAGAGAACAGGGTGGCAAAGCCTCTCTTTGTGCCACAAACAGGATTTCTCCTGCCTTCTGTAAAGCTGCTTTATGCAGCAGCTCTATGTGTGTGTCTGTGTGTGTGTGTGTGTGTGTGTGTGTGTGTGTGTGTGTTTGTGTGTTTGTGTGTGTGTGTGTGTGTGTGTGTGTGTGTGTGTGTGTGTCCGAAGCTTTGGAGTGATGTGGAAATGTGGAGAGCTAAATGGATCAGGAATCTCTTCAGTGCTGCAGCCAGTGACATATGGCCCGGCCCATGACCAGTAGGGCACTGCATGCTTCATTTGTGGTCAAAGAGGGTTATTTGCTTTGCTTGTACAGCTATTTTTCCCCCTGCCAGCTCTTTCCTGTCGTTCTCCATCCGTCTTTTTTTTTTTTTACTTGAATCCCATCCGGGCTCTCACTCGGCCCCACATCAGCTGTTCTTCCTGCTGCAATGCAGAGGTTTACTGACAGTTTGCTCAGAGTTTGAGCAGAGAGGTTTTTGCCAGTTTTTACCTGCTACCAGTCTGATTCACATTTGTTGACCACATTCATTTAATGCAAATTTCAGTGTAAATTGTTTGTAAAATCGTTTTTCTGTGAATTAATTCAATTAAATTGCTTTTCACAATACAAATCGTTGAAAAGCAACTTTACATAAAATTATGTTTCTACAATATATTTAGTAGTTGCTTGTCAGTAGTGACTGTCAGTTAATGTACATATGGCAGAAATGTATGGGAAAATCAATTAAAGATGTAATCAAACAGACAATGAACATTATTAACAGCAATTATTATATGTTGCAATCAAACTTATAGCAACATTTGGTAGTTCTATATGTTGTTTCAGGGTTGGCATCATCTGAGGTCCTCTGAGGGGCTGGCATCATCTCTTCTCAGGTGTTCTGGATTCAGACTGAAGCTTCTGTAAATCCCAGTTACCATGGGATGTCAATCCTGTGGCAAAAACATAGAAACCAATAGAGACATAATTAGCGTAGCTGCTGTTCCAACCAAGCAAAATTGATTTGTTTAACCCAAACTAAAGAATAATAATGTGCATTTGATCAGATATAACTGCAGTACAAGATTATGAGATGCATTATTTGAATGCTTGACCAAAGAGATGTGTCTTTAATCTAGATTTAAACAGAGAGAGTGTGTCTGAACCCCGAACATTATCAGGAAGGCTATTCCAGAGTTTGGGAGCCAAATGCGAAAAACTTTGCCTTCTTTAGTGGACTTTGTTATCCAAGGTACTATCAAAAGTCCAGTGTTTTGCGACCTTAGGTAGCGTGGTAGAAGACTAGTTAGGTACGCAGGATCTAACCCATTAAGGGCCTTATAGGTAAGTAGTAATATTTTGTAACTGATACAGAACTTAATAGGTAGCCAGTGCAGAGACTGTAAAATTGGGGTAATATGATCATATTTTCTTGACCTGGTAAGGACTCTAGCAGTGCATTACAATAGTCCAGTCTAGAGGTCATTAATGCATGAACTAGCTTTTCTGCATCAGAAACAGGTTACATGTTTTGTAGCTTGGCAATGTTTCTAGGATGGAGGAATGCTGTTTTTGTAACATGGAAATTGTTGCAAATTGTAATCCAAGAGATTCTGTTAACTGTTTTTTGTCCAATAAGTAATATCTCTGTCTCATCTGAATTTAACAGGAGAAAATTATTGGTCATCCAATCTTTTACATTTTTAACACACTCTGTTAGCTTAGATAATTTAGAAGTTTCATTTGGTCTTGTTGGGATATATAGTTGAGTATCATCAGCATAACACTGGAAACTAATCTCGTATTTTCTAACAATATTACCAATGGGCAACATGTATATTGAAAATAGCAGATGACCTAGGACAGATCCTTGTGGCACTCCATACTTTACTGGTGATAACTGAGATCACTCCCTGTTTAAATAAACAAAGTGGTAGCAATCGGACAGGTAGGATCTTAAAGGGGTCATATGATGCTGCTAAAAAGAACATTATTTTGTGTATTTGGTGTAATGCAATGTGTTTATGCAGTTTAAGGTTGAAAAACACATTATTTTCCATATAATGTACATTATTGTTGCTCCTCTATGCCCTGCCTTTCTGAAACGTGTCGATTTTTACAAAGCTCATCGTTCTGAAAAAGCGAGGTGTGCTTTGATTGGTCAGCTTTCCAGTGCGTTGTGATTGGCCGTGTGACAGCCCCTTAAAGAAATGAAATGTTAAGCTCCTTAACATACTATGCCATCTCGCGGACCATCAGCACGAGACTCAGTCCAGCTGCTCTGCTCATGCACATCCCATCATCGGTTCTCTTTTAGCAGTTCAGTCAATGTACTGTTAGGTGTTCTGAATAGTTCGATATTGGTTTATTTCGCATCAGAGGGAGTGTAAGGCATGTTTAGAAACCAAATAACTTAAGTAATTTGTGGATTAGTGCGTACTGGAGATGCAAACCCTTTCAAACGATTCAGTTCTATTTGGTGAAATGGTTCGATCGGTTCACTACACATAGCGAGTATAAATAAATAAATTCAGTCATCATTTACTCACCTTCATGTCTATCCAAATCTGTATGACTTACTTTCTACTGAAACACTCCAAAAATACACTACTTCTGTTAGGTCCAAACATTTTATTCATGTTACCTCCCTGACACTGTTTTAAAGTTTTGGGTACGATTTTTTTTTTTTTTATATGCTCCACAAGGCTGTAAAAAAAACAATAAAAACAGTAATGTTGTGAAATATTAAATAGAAACAGTTATTTTGAATTATAATAAAATAATTGAAATGTAATTTATCCCCGTGATGGCAAAGCTTAATTTTCAGCAATCTTCAATCTTCAGTGTCACATGATCCTTTAGAAATCATTCTAATATGCTGATTTACTACTCAATAAACATTTCTCATTATCATCAAAGCTGAAAAATGGTTGTGAAAACAGAGATGCATTTTTTTTCCAGGATTCTTTGATAAATAAAAATTTTAAGAACAGCATTTTTTTTTTTTTAAATAAAAATGTTTTGTAACATTATAAATGTCTTTACTGTCACTTTTCATCAGTTGCATGCGTCATTGCAAAAGTATTAATTTGAAAAAAAAAAATCTTACTGACCCCAAACTTTTGAACGGTAGCGTACATGCATTTATACGTCTAAAAGTTTGCTGTTGACAGTCAGTTTGATTTTGTCTCTAACCACAGACCTCAGCAGCAGTTGTCAGTGTGGTCTTCAGCACGTGGTCCTCAGTTGAGTATCTACGGTCGTTCGAGAGCATGTATTCTTCATTGTGTCTTCGACCTTGGATCTGACCTTCTTCTTATCTATATTTCAGCCCTCATGTTCTGCAGTAACAGTCGCGTGACTGACTGAATTGCTTTGGCGATGCGCAAGCTGCATGCAAACATGCCTAGAGCACGCTCTCTCTCTTTCTCTTTACTCAGTGCTTCATCAAAATAGCTCCTTGTCCTTCCTTCCCCTCCCCAGTCCCTCCATCCTTATTAAGAAAAGAGCAAGAGAGAAATCAAGAGATGTAGGACTACATTAGTTGCACGGTAGGTGCGTGGAGTGGCACACAGAAGTCTCTTCCAGCCAGGTCTAGCTCTCTGGGGCATAATGTGTGTATCAGCATCATTTAGCACATACTGTTTAAAGAGTTGGGAAAGGTCATGGCTGTGAGGGGAAGCCTGCGGTGGGAGGGAGGGAGAAAAAGGGACGAGAAAGTGAGTTGATTAATGTGTTGAATAAAGAATGCAGTTTGCCGGCTAATGATCTAATGGCTCCGTGGTGTCTGTGCATACCACACACCAGAGCTGCTGTTGCCTGCAAGAAAACAAAGACTGCTGAGAACACCTGCAGCATATGCTGGTTTGATCTGCTGCTCACCGAACGTGTGTGTGTGTGTGTGTGTTGTGTGTGTGTGTGTGTGTTGTGTGTGTGTGTTCTTTTTCATAGAGGAAGATGTGGAAAATTTCGAAATGGCAAGCTTGCCCCAGGATACACAACGAAACATTGAAGCCGACAGCTTTTGGTGCATGAGCAAATTGCTGGATGGGATACAGGTATTTGATTCACTTGAGGTTTGACTGGTTAGATGGGAGATGCCATAACCATCTTTCTCCAGTGAATTCCATTCAAAAGTAGCCATTCATGATAATTATTTTATTTTATTTATTTAGTTTTTGCACAAGCAGTTTATAATTCCTAACTCTTTGATTTCACCTTTGTCATCACTGTTTTCTTTTTCTTCATCTTCATAATAATAATCTATTTATTTTTACTCTGAATATTTTGTGTAATTTATTTCTAAACATAAATTCATATGTACGGTAAATGTATCATTAAATTTCATTCATGCATCATTTTTCTTATTTCTTTCAGTCATATTATTCTTATCCTTTTTATTTCTGTAACATTTCTAATAATAATCATCATCATCATCATCATCTTTTTGTTGTTACTATATTTGTTTTGTTTTTTTAAAGGAGGCAAAATTCTTTATATCTTCATCGTCATCAAAGTAATAATATTAATGATATTTTTGTTACTGTTAATATTTTATTTATTGTTTTATTAACATATGTAAATATATAGATACATTTATACTAAATATATTTAACTCCTCAAAATAATAATAATAATAATAATACAAAAAAAATAATCTTTTTTTGTTGGTGTACTGTTACTGATATTTTATATAATTTTTAAATAATTTTCAAATATAAATTTCATTTTATTTGTGCTGTTGGCATCATCTTATTCTTAATTATTTTCTACATTTCTTAATAATTTTTTTATTTTTTTATTTTAAGGAGGCAAAATTCAAATCCCATTCTTCACAAAGTTCAAATAAAAAACATTATGCACCAGCCAAGCTACTGCCATTAAGACAGTAAAGGTAATAGCTTTCTCCAGGCATCATAGACCTTCTCGGTCCATCCTCAGTTTCCTGAGGACAGTATCTCAGTATCATCATCTTCATCTCTTCTGTGCCTTTTTATTAAAACTAAACCCTGTAGTGGTCATCCTGTCCTTTTGTTCTTTGCCAAAAGCCATAGACAAGACCAACTCTGTTGTGCTTAAGGCCCAGAGGATAAGACACTTAGCCGCCTAGGGGAGACAGACATAAAAACTCTGAGAGGAAGTTTAAGCTAGGGGGATTCAGATTCAGGCTGTGTTCCTTTGAGAACGGCCCTCTGTGAGAGTGAGGCGAGCATGTGAGGGCACTCATCTGCAGGCAGAAGCAAGGGTCAGATGCAGGCCGCAGTCAGGTTGTCCTGTGGGCCGCTCAGTGTTGTGTTGAGTGGAGCCGAGCTAAAGGGCAGAACATGCGCATGGATCAGAACACAGAATGTGTCTTCCCATGCAGTTGTCCCCCGGGCTAAAACACGAGCCACAGCACAGTTTAGGGTAAATTGACTTTTGTGAAGCTGATTTGAGAAGTTAGTGTACTCTAAATGAGGGCATACATTAATTATGAAATAACTAGAAATGTAACGTT
Source organism: Cyprinus carpio (assembly GCF_018340385.1). Taxonomy (NCBI): domain Eukaryota; kingdom Metazoa; phylum Chordata; class Actinopteri; order Cypriniformes; family Cyprinidae; genus Cyprinus; species Cyprinus carpio. The sequence continues at coordinate 5,676,472 of NC_056579.1, forward strand.
ATAGTTCCTACAGTTCATTACACTTTATTATTTTTGCACAAGCAGCTTGTAAATCCTAACTATTTAATTTCACCTTTGTCGTTACTGTTTTCTTTTTCTTCAACTATTTATTTTATTTAATTATTTTTTATCTTAAATGTAACATGATTTTTAGTTTTTTTTAATTATATTTTATTTTTCAACTCTGCTTTTTTTCAACCTTCAACATGCAGCCAAATATTTTTTGCAAGCAGTCTTTAATTGATTAAATGTATTTGTTTGTTTGATTTAATTTTTAATGTGATTTGTTTGTTTGTTTATTTGAGTGCTCTTAAAAGCATTTTTACAGGTTTAATTTTAACAATTACCACATAGAATAAAATTTGCTTTTCCATAGCACTAATTGCAGTGCTTTTCATGTGTAGGCCAAAGTGGCGCATGATGCTTGTATTGAGCGATTTAAGCTCTTATATAAGTCATGTGAAAGAGCCTTAACAAGTTGATAGAATAATTATTCCATGTTCTAAATACTGCCTTTGTTTTTCTCTATCAGGACAACTACACATTTGCCCAGCCTGGGATTCAGATTAAAGTCAAGGCGCTGGAAGAGCTTGTTAGCAGAATAGATGGTAAGATCATATTGACAAACACATCATCTACCAATTCCTTTCACACTGCATAGAATTAAAGGGGACCTAGTGCTTTTTACAAGATGTAAAATAAGTCTCTGATGTCCCCAGAGTGTGTGTGTGACGTTTTAGCTCAAAATACCTTACAGAATTTTTTTATAGCTTGTTAAAATTGCCATTTTTATGGTATGAGCCAAAACGTGCCATTTTTGTCTTTCTCTTTAAATGCAAATGAGCTGGTGCTTGTGGAGAAGAGGGCGGAGCTTCAAGAGCTCAAGCTCTGCAGCAGACTCTATTGCAAGCTCCGGCAATACCAGTGCTAGCCTTTGCAAATAAACACTCCACTATTAGTACAAGCCTGTTATCTTTACAGAAAACGAACTCGGTTTAAAAGTCAGTCATCTGATTGTACTGTGCATAAGAAAACAAACTCGGTTTAAAAGTAAGAAGGGAGCACGGCGTGATAAAAATAACTCATGGTGCCATACAAACTTTATAAGTTCCACTTGTGATTATGAGCTCGACTAATTCCAGCGATTGACTTCACATTGCTTTCATAAGCAATTTTAACTGTTACGTTCCTATTCACAATCATTCTGGTAGAACGTGAAGGCAGCATCAGTGAAAACAGAGAGACAGTGGTAGCTTTAGCAACATTAGCCTAGCCTGCAAAGAAGCTCTTTCAGAAAGGAAATTTATAAAACTAACGCATGATACTTACTTACTTCTGGAGGTGTAGCTGGATCACGAAAAGTTGGCACTGCTTCATCCTTCAGGAGCAACTTTTGTACAAAACCTGCTTTATACTGACCCTCATTCACAAAGCAGTCCGGTGTAAAATGATTCGCGCAGACATAAACCAATTATTTTTTGTGTTGTTGGGGGATTTTTTTTTTTGATATAATTTTATCCACCTTGTCTTCAGCGGCTCAGATTTCGGGAGTAAGGAGAGAGCTATGTGGATTCATATATCCAGCTGCAGAACACCTAAAAGACTTACTCATCAGTGCAGCAATGGCGGATTGTTTACAACTCTCTGTGAACTCGCTCGGAGCGGTTCTATGTTATAACGGCAGTGTTTGTCAATATTCGTGGGCGGGGCCTGTGGCTAATGTGACGTCACATTAGCATCAGGTCAGAAAACGGGTAGTTGGGAGACATTGCTTATGATCTATGGAGATTTAAAAAAAAGGAGTGGATGGATTTTTATCATTGTAGGGTGGTTGTGCACACACACTGCCAACACACATTTATGACCAAACACCATGCAAAAGTGAATTTTGCATTATAGGTCCCCTTTAAAGGAATAATTTGTGTAAAAAAAAATACGAATTTTGAAAATATGCTCATGCGCATGTAATTTAAAAGATATATCAGAACTACTAAATAATGAAAAGCAAAATTAAATTCAAGATTCTAAGATTAAATTTCCATTTGGAATTGAACAGGCCCCTGGTCAAGAGCAGTGTGAAGATTCCATCAAATTTCTCATTTAGTGTTCCTATGGAAAAAACTATTTGCAACAACATCAGAATGAGTAAATGATTACAACATTTTATTATTTGGGTGAAATGGTTATTTAAAATGTTTGGTGTAGTTGGTCCTGGTCGCCAAACAGGTTATCTTTGAAGCTCCTTGAAAGAAATCACACTCTTTTTGCACTTTGTTTTTGACATTTTAACAAAGCTGTACTCATAGATATATTTATTTCTTTTGTCAGTTGTTGTAGCAAGTGGTTTTTGTTTGAGTCTAATTGTCGAGTCCGAGTCGAGTCTCGAGTCCCAGTGTTCGAGTCCGAGTCCCAGTCCGAGTCCACCAAAGAAGAGTCCGAGTCGAGTCCTAGTCGAGACACCATACCAGAGTTCGAGTCCGAGTCGAGTCTCGAGTCCCGTATTCGAGTCCGAGCGAGTCTCGAGCTCCCAGTGCCTACATGTCCTCCACTCTGGGACCTTCAAAGAACTGATAAAAATTAAAGAGGTTCTACATTAAACAAAAATGACACCACTGTCACGATTGCAAAGGGAGTATTTTATTTACTGATTTGACATATACACTTTGCAACACACTTTGCAACTTTACGACGCCATCAAAAGCATGTGTGTACTTCCATTGTTGTGAACCTGTGATTGAGAACTAGCGTCAAAAAATTTACAAATTGCATGTTTAAATCATGCTGCAGTTTTCAATTTAAAAGCTGTTGCATTTTAAAATCAGACACAGTGACTATTGCAACAGACAAAAAAAAAATCATGTAATCTGATCTGACAACAGTGACTAGTAAGTTATCAACAAACAAAAAAATTGTGTAATCCGAACCAGACATTAGCAACATCGTCGACGTGATGCCAAATTGTTCGGCCAACCCTAGCTTCTTCTGTTTATTATCATATACATTAGTCAAATAATAGTTTTTTAAAAGCTAACGTTGCCAATGGAAATCATTTTACTTACTTTACTGGGTGCATCCGTGACAGGTGCCTGTTAAAGTTTGAAGTTGTCCAGTCTTTTCCTCAATTGTGCGATTACACACACAACATTCAGCGCTGCTCTTTCCAGCATTAGATGCAAAATTCGTGTAGGCGAAGTTCACGATCCGGGGCACATCTTTCTGCATTTTCCAAATGTGAACATTTAGCGAATCATGCACGAGCGTAAAGTGAGTGACGTCAGTGAATGTGTTGTCAAGCAAAGAGAGAGAGCGGTAGCAGTGTCTGTGAGGGAAAAAAAAGTTGATCCCGGCCGGTCTCTTTGCAGGAGTAACACCTTATATAATTTTTTTATAACATATTTAGTTCAAAAACAACGTGATTAATGCTCAAGTCCGATTTTATATATCCTCGAGTTCCGAGTCCAAGTACGAGTCACTCAGTCCCGCAAATTCCAAGTCGAGTCACGAGTCCAGAGAATGGAGTCTCGAGTCGGACTCGAGTCCAAAGAATAGTGACTCGAGTCGGACTCGAGTCCGAGTCCAGGACTAGAGTACTCCATCACTGGTTGTAGCTGTTGTGTAGTATTAGATATATTTATTTTTTTTGTGAGTTGTTTTAGATGTTGTGGTGAAAGTTACTTTGGGCCCAACCGTGTGCCACTTTTTGCGACGTGTCAGAATTTTTTTTTTAACACCCTCAGAAGCTTCAGCACAAATAACACACCATGACTGCCAGAACAAAATGGCAGAGTCTGGAGTCCCTCAAATGATCCCATCTATTTTGCCCTTTGCCCTCCAGAATGATGTGAGCTAGTTGTCTCGAACCTTAAATAGCAGTGCAAAATGTTCAAAACAACAAGGAGTTGTTTTTCTGCCGGGGTGCGATCTTGTTCATCACCTCGGAAAAGACTTGTTTTCCCATGGTGTTGGCCGTTTCTGTTTCTTGGAGTCACACGTTTCCATTATGCCACTAGTCCGCCTCTGTTTTTTTTCCTTGAGAGTGTTTATACCATCTGGACGCCTCCTCCCCTGTTCAGAGTGTTTGGTGTGATAAGCTGAACAGCCCACACTGAAACTCTCGGTGAGAGCCGCCGTGCGCCTCTTTCCCATCCATCAGCATCCACCAGCACTGTGAGCAATAGCAGACCCCACAGTCTCACCGGGGGGCACAGGAGAGAAATCAATTCCCCATAAGCCCCTGCGATTAGGGTGTGAAGGCAAATGGAAGTGAGCTTGAGAGGAGAGACGAATTGGAGTGGACTGAGCGAAGGGAAAACAAATCACACTTTCAAGAAGACTATAGGAAGATTCACTAGCAAGTAGAGGTTGTTTTTTTTTTTTTTTTTTTTTTTTTTTTAATAAAATGAGAAAAATAAGTGTTTATATATATATTTACATTTAGTCATTTTGCAAACGATTTTATCCAAAGTGACTTATAATTGGGGGATACATAAAGAGGCAAACAGATACAGGAAGTGCTTATAATAATAAAGTTTTAGACCTGGTTCAAATAAGTACAAGCTAGAAAGAGAAGGAATAAATAAAGAGAGACAATTTTATTTTATTATTTTTTTTGACTTTGAGTGAAGTGTATCTTATGCTTGCCGAGGCTGAATTTATTTGATGAAAAAACATCAAAAGCAGTAATATTGTGAAATATTATGACAGCTATTTTAATATGACAAATATTTTAATAAACTATCTGATTTGCTGCTCAAGAACTAATACTCTTTATTATGCATAAATTTATAAACCATTATAAAGACTAAAATAATTGTTATGCTGTCCAAAACATTTAATTTTTTTTATTCACTGCATACATTTACTTTGCAAATGTAATTTAAATTATTATTAAAATTTTTGTGAATAAAGTAGCATTAGGACTTTACAAAATATTGCCATTTAAAATATGTACCACAAAATTTATAAACAAAGTGGTACATGTCTGTCCTGTTTTAACAAGTACAATGTATCAATCTGTGATGCCTCTTAATTTTTTTTTTATATTTATCTGGAAAGGTAGGGGTTTTTTCTCTCTATTTGAGGACCAAAAAAAAGATTTTTAAGGTATTTTTCAGAAAAAGAAAGTGGTTTCAATTTTGTGGCACAAAAAAATTGTTTGCAAATATTTTATACTTTCATTTTGTTTGCTCAAATCAGAATCATTATCAACAAACCTTTTGTTGTTGTTTTTTTTAAGAAGTGGGATTGCGAATGAAGTGAATTTGTGATAAATGTTCAATCCTCACACCAATGACTCACTCCATTAGTTGAATCCATTATGATACAACCCTTATGTAACATCTCAAAGATCATTTATTGTTAAAACCTTTTTTCTTTTCTTTTTTTGGTGAAATGTTGTTTTTGCTTTTATTCGTGGCAGTAAAAGTTTCCATTTTCTTTCTGATAGGTCAGACTTCAGTTCTCAGTACATTTAGAGACCTGTCACATTTCCTCCATCAGTGTTTATCAGGAGTCTGGTCAATACAGCCACTTTCGAAAGCCATTCTTATTCTGTTCAAAGGCCGAACGAGAGCTTATCAGAAAAATCCCTCTTTCAATGAGCTAAGCACCATGTCTACATTTCTTTTCCACCCCAACCTTCTGTCTCTCTCTCACTCTCTCTCTATTCAATCGAATATAATTACACACACGCTGAGGATCTATAATGTTAATTCAGTGAAACAGGTGTGGGGAGAATTCAACAATAGCTGGTGATCTTAGTTCAGGGCCAGAGTGCTTCTTTAAACAATGGGGGTCTATACATGGTTTTCAAAAGCTACTCCCAGTGCAGCACTTTGCTGAAGGTACCAGCAAATAGATATAACCCCCCTGTGCTTTCTTTTCTATGCCCACAGAGGATGTCCACGTGCACTTTCAGAAGTGTGAGGTGGAGTATCTGCAGTTTGCTTTCCGCTGGATGAATAATCTACTGATGCGGGAGCTGCCGCTGCGCTGTACCATTCGCCTGTGGGACACCTACCAGGTACAGCTGAACCAGCACCAGCCAAAACATGTCGGGAAAGCCTTTACATGTGCTTTTGTGTCAAATTTATGTGTCATTTATCTGATGGTTTTAATCAAAGTGGCCTGGGGTTAAGTGTCTTGAACAAGAACAATGGTGATGGTTCATGGATCAGCTATGTGTTTTAACCTGTGACCTTTTGGTTGTCAGCCCAATGCTTGAACCTCTAGTAGGAGTATAATTAATTGTGTTTAGGATTGTTTTTCAGTTCGGTTACTTTGGTGCACTTCATAATTATTTTTAATAATATGCAAACTACACATTTCGCCTGTAATAAAGCAGGGGTGTAGTAATTGTTGCTGCTACTAGAAATGTCTAAGTTTGCTATTCCCTGACTTTTTGGAAATAATCACTAGAAATGTGATTTAATATCTATAACAACAGCAATAATATAACTATTATTCTTCTATAGCTTTAGATGATTATTATTATTATTATTGCTTTAATAATATATTTATTCATATTTATGCTATACTGTTATATTTTATACATGATCAAATATTTATACAACATTTTACATTCAGAGTATTGTCATTTTAGATTAACTGTAGCGGTTTGGGATTTAAAAAATGGGCTTGTTTTCATTTTAAAAAACAGCGAAATTTAATTAAAAATTTTTTTAAATGTTTATTAGGTTTATAAATAGTTTATGAAGACAGGAATAAAAACAACAACAATAATAATAATAATAATAATAATTATTATTATTATTTTTGGGCCAATTCAGAAGATGATTTTTTGTTGAGCCCATATGTATTTATTTTTATTATATTTTTTTTTTACTTTAATTTTGTTATAGTAATAATAAGGGATTATTCAATTCCATAACTGATGCACAACCCTTTGTCACCTCCCATTACGTGGTTTCCTGGAAGAATGCATACTCCCATGAATGATTGCAAAGCTTCAAATAATATTTTAAATGCTTTAGAGGTTATGGGTGAAATGTCCTTGAAGACCATGCTGCTCATACATTTTTTTTTCTTGTTAAAATGGCAAAAGGTGTGAACTGGTCATATTGCTGTCATTCATTAATATTCTTTTGAAGAGTTTCCTTCTGATTTCCTTTCGTGTCCTGTCTGCATGTCCTCTCTCAGACTTTCTTTTGATATATCTCCTTGCTCATTTCTTTGTCCTTTACATTTGCCTTTGTCTATCTGCCGCTTCATCTCTCATGCATGGCGTTTTGACATGGATCCGTTTCCACAAGGTGGGTTTTATTGGATAAAGGGGAATAGTTATCAGGTGACAAGTGCAATCCGAGAGAGGATATGGTGAGTTGCTAACCATTATGCATGCTTGCATGTCATTTGCTTCTGTTCGTTTTGAATCGGTGATGTTGCCAAACATTATTGATGGGCATTTTGGATCATCAGCCCCTTAAAGGCAACATATAGAACACCTTTAACACATTTTGACACAATTTTTCTTATACATAGTTGTAAAATTTTATGGGAAAATATACTGAATGTACCTACTGAATGTTAGAAGCCCAGTTTCCTCTGGTTATTTTGCATCTGTTTTTCTTTCTCAGTTCCAGCTTTTTTTTTTTTGTCTTTATTTTCTCCGGTGTTTTTCACAGCAGGGTCAGGGTCGGGGCGAGCAAGAAAGGTAGCATTCACCCCCCTCGCTGAGGTAGAGGCGGGAAGTGTGTCAGTGAGGCCAGCCAAACACACAGAGAAATACTGAGCCATGATGTATATGTTTTCAAGGTTAAACCACGCTTAAACTCTCCATAATCTGCCCTGCCACCTTCACACATCAATGCATGCAAAGTTAATAATAAATCAAAGAGAGACATGCAGATCAATTGTTTAATAAAAAATTTGATGTTTTACCTCAGAACAAATCCTTAGAAAGTGTCTAAATCTTGCACATTCACAATGCATTTAACTTGAGTAATGTGATATATGCCAGTATACAAAATGTAACGTAATGTTCAGTGGGAATAATGTTGTTTGGTAATGTAAAAGTTTGGAGTTAATTGTTTTTGTCTAATTTATTTGATCAAAAATGCAGTAAAACTGACTGTAAAATAACTGTTTTCTATTTGAATATATTTTAAAATGTTAATTATTCCTGTGATCAAAGCTGAATTTTCAGCATCATTATTCCAATCTTCAGTTTCACATGATCCTTCAGAAATCATTCTGAAATGCTGATTTGCTGCTCAATTATCTGTAACTTATTATTATTATTATTATCAACTTTTTTTTTTTTTTAGGATCCTTTAAATAGAAAGTAAAAAAAAAAACTTTTATTTGAAGTTGAAGTATTTTGTAACATTATAAATGTTTTTTGATCAATTAAATGCATCCTTGCTGAATAAATGTATTAATTTCTTGAGTAATGGCTGCTGAAAAATTCAACTCTGTCATCACAGGATATATATTAAAAAAAGTACTTTATGAATGGTCTTTTTAAAATTACAATATTACTGTTTTATTGTATTTTTGTTCAAATAAATGCAGCCTTTGTGAGTGTAAGAGACAGAGAAGTATAGGAAGTGTAATCTTAATTATTCAAATCATTTGACCAGCAGTGTATATTATATCTTTCACTACCTACTTGATGTTAAATTCTTGACTTTACAGTTTTGACTCATAGAAGAACAAATACTATGGACCTGATCTCCATATCAATATAGATTTGTTTTTCAAACGTTGAACAAATTGGTAGAAGGTTGTGTAAAATATAAAGTAGCTTGATGCTGCCTATAAAGCAAAACTTGAGTGTATCTGAGCAGAAGTGGCTCATGAATATGTATGAATTCTGGCAGTCCAGGTTAAGTAGCAACATCTGCATGATCCAGTTCATATTCATTAGCTCAGCCATTACTTATTGTGCCATCATAATGAGCTTCAAAACCTTTTTTCTTTTTTCTGTGTTTTTCTTTATTATAACCTGAACTGATGAAGCGTGCACAGTAAGGCTAGCAGATTGGGGACAATTTGATTTCATGTTGCCATCTACCATTAATTACAGTCCTTTTTATTATCATTTTGTATTAAACTACCATTGTTCAAGTGACACTTTGGGCTTTTCTGATAACACTGCATAATATGTTCCTGATTAATTGTTAATGAATACATTCCTTGGTATATTCCAGTGAGCAGACACATGTTGCATGTTCGGCGGACCAGAGCAAGTTGATTAGATGAGGGCGTTTTGTCCAAAAAGACAGAGAAAAGAGCGTCAACTTCTCCTGGGCTCCTTTATCAGGTCCCTCCTGTAATTGCACGTTTGGCACAAAAGGCTTACTCCTCAAGATCAATTAGAGGTGCACAAAAAGCACAGGCCAGAAAGAAAGAGATGAGGGCAAAAGAAATGAAGAAGGAGAGAGAGAAAGGGCTGTGAAGACAAAAAGGAAAGTCATGTTAATGTCTGACTGATGGTCTGAAGCATCTGCATCTCATTAGTGAGATGGGTTCTGTTGAGAGGTGGAGGAGGGAACGCTTGGCTGTGAATAACCCCATGTCTGATGTGTTCTTAAGAAAGAGGGCTCAACCATGAACGCTTCTTTATTCTGCTTTTGTTTACTTAGTCTTTAGTCCTCTTATTTAGCAGTTTTTTCAGTCTTTTTCTTTCTTACAAACAAACAAGTACTCTATCAGTACTATAGTGCAGCAAAAATGTCATACATGTCAATACTATGGTACTTGTAGTATACTAAGTCCACTATTAGATTGAAAAAGGAGAAACAATATACTAACCGGCAAACTACCTTTTTTTGAGCTTTATTCACCAAGGATGCATTCAGATGATTAAAAGTGACTGTAAAGACATTTAAACTTTCTATTCATCAAATCATGGTTTTTACAAAAATAATAAGCTGCACAACTTTAAACTTTTTCAACATTCAAATTAATAAGAATTTTTAATTGATCAGCAGATCTGCATATTAATATGATTTCTGAAGGATCAAGTGATACTGAAGACTGGAGTAATTATGCTGAAAATTCAGATTTGATCATAGGAATAAAATACATTTTCAAATGTATTAAAATAGAAAACTGTTGTTTTATTTTAGAATATTTTTACTGCATTGACTGCAGTAATTGGTTTTACTGCATTGGTAGAACGACTTGTGTGCTTTGCGCTTTGGGTCGTTGTCTTGCTGCATGAACCACTTTCTCTTGAGACACAGTTCACGGACAGATTTTCTACAAGCCGTCTTTGCCCAGATGCAGCAAAACAGGCCCAAACCATGATATTATCACCACCACAGTTTCACAGATGGGATAAGATTCTCATGCTGGAATGCAGTTTTTTCTTTTCTCCAAATATAACACTTCTCATTTAAACCAACATGTTCTATTTTGGTCTCATCTATCCACAAAACATTTGTCCAATAGCTCTCGGGCTTGTCCACATAAACTTTATAAAACTGCAGACTGGCAGCAATGTCCTTTTTTTAGATTTTCTGTCCTTTTTAGTTTTCCTTGTTGAAAATGGTTGTTCAGTGTTTTCCTGATGGTGGACTCATGATGATTAACATTAGCCAATGTGAGAAAGGCCTTTAGTTTGCTTAGAAGTTACCCTGGGTTCCTTTGCAACCTCACAGACTATTACACATCATGCTTTTGGAGTGATATTTGTTGGTCGACACCTCCTGGGGAGGTTAACAGGCTCTTGAATTTTCTCCATTTGTACACATTGTGTCTGACTGTAGATTTGTGGAGTCCAAACTCTTTAGAGATGGTTTTGTAACCTTTTCTAGTCTGATGAGCAACAGCAACTCAACAGCAACAGATCCTCCTTTGTTCTTTAAAATAAAACAGGGCAGGCACTGACCCCTTGATATTAATCTCTTGAAAACACCTCTGGACAGATGGACTTTAATTTCACCTTCAAATTAACAGTTAATCCTAGAGATTCACATACTTTTACCACTCACAGATATGTAATATTGGATGATTTTCCTGAATAAATGACAAAAGACAAAAAAATAAATAAATAGTCTCATTTGTCTGACTGGGTTATTTTTGTCTGCTTTCAGGACTTGTGAGAAAATCTGATGTTTTGGATCATATTTATGCAGATAGAAAATTCTAAACTTTTTTTTTTAATGCACAGTTATTTTCCATTGTAGAAACAGCCTGTCTTAACAGTCTCACTCTTGCTATTTTTTTAAAAGTGCTTTTTAGTTCCTGAGGCTGATACACAGTATATGTACAGGCAAGTTGTTACTTTCAGAAAGATTAATTGTCAAGATTTGAACCCGGTGACTTGTCACCCTTCAAGCAAGAAACACCTCTGGACCAACACGTCTCATCATTTGAGAAGCAATAAACTCAACTCATAGATTTGTTCGTTTGTTTGCAATTTCTTTGTGCCTTCATAAAATCCAACTTTTTACTTCTTTCTCATTCTCTTACCCTTTTCTTCCTCTTTTCTCACTTCAAGAGGGACCAAGAAAAAGAAAGTAAACAAAGCTATTTATAACCGCTCGCTGTCTCTCAAGTGGCTGAATGTACCACACTGTACACAGCACAAGTAGAGGGGGATGCTAGGGAGAGAGGAGGACGAATGAGGAGCAGAGAGGCGAATTGGGTTGTGTCTTCTTTAGATACATTGGGAATAACTAACATGACCTAATTCCCTATCCAATAAATTAGATAGATGGTAAAACTACATTAGGAGCTCTGTGTAGAACCTCGACTGTAGCTGAATAATTTAACTAATAATATGTGTTGTCTTAAAACTCTTATTATTCATGATGGAAGTAAACTGTTGTTTTTATTTCTGGTCACAGAAAAGTGCAATCATTGGAGCCATGGCAAAGCCAACAAAATCAAAATATATATCCCAGCTTTAACTGGGAGATGGGTTTAAATCCAGCCCATGCCGTGACCTGATACCTTTTATCCCCTCCCTCATAATGTCATTGTGCTTGCTCTGCTATTCTAACCATATAGTAAAGGCAGAAGAATCTTCTTGCAGATCGTGGCTATACAGCAACCATTCATATTGGCAATGTTTATCAATGTCCAAAAAGGCAAATTTAAAAAAAAAAGGCATAATGAAAGTGGCTCATATGATTCATGTGCTGTTTCCCAAGTCTTCTGAAGTCATAATTCACCTTTGTAGATGAAATAGTGTTCTTTTAGTAATATTTTTAATATTATAGTATTTATTAATATTCTGAATTAGGTTCTACATTTTCAGTTTTCATTTTAATTTTCCATTAAGTTTCAGTCATTTTATGTGCATTTGTCAATTTGACCAGTTTAAATATTTTAGCTAATATTTATTTATTTATTTATTTTCCGTTTTAATAATTCAAAATCAACTTCAACTTAAGGTAGCTTTTCTATTTTTTGTAAGTTTTTTTTGTTTGTTTGTTTTTTAGTTGAAGTTTTTCATATATCAACTTTATTTTGATTAACAAAAATGATTGTTAATATACTGTATTTAGCTAATAATAACGGCACTGGTGAGAAACTGAAATTGTAATCATTATTTGTTGGAAATCTTTCCTTTTGTAGCTCTCAAATCTTTTTTATGTTCATGCTTATGACACTTTCATGTTGTCGTTTTTTTTTTTTTTTTTTTTTTCTTTTTTTTTTTCATAAATTGCTGTTGTAAAGAAAGCAAATGTGTGAAAATGTTTTAAGTAGAAAGAAAATCATGCCTTTATTATCAGCAGTCAGCAAGCCAAACATGACTATGAGGAAAAAGCTCCTTAAGATGTTCAGTTAAAAAGACAAATTCCTTTTAAAAAGCCTTAAAGGAAACACAATGGTTGAGTAAATAAATGATGGCAGAATTTTGGTGAACTATTGCTTTAAAGTTCAAAACTGGTGACTGGAAGGTTGCTGGTTCAATCCCTACATCCTCATGTCATCATTATTTTGCCCTTTGAGAAAGGCACTTAACCCCAGGGGTCTCTAATAAGTGTGCAGTATGTCACTTTGGATAATCATCTGCTTAATGACTGCTTACTAATGCAAGCATGTGTGTTCTTTTATGTGTCTGCTTTTGATCCTCAGGCCGAGTCAGAGGGATTCTCCCATTTCCACCTCTACGTGTGCGCTGCCTTCCTCATCAAATGGCGCAAAGAGATCCTCTCCATGTTGGACTTTCAGGTACCGACAATCTCCCGCATTTCACGTGTGTCACAGCCACTGAGCTCCATGAAGAAACGTGTGTGGTTTACATGTGACCGTCTGCGCTTCCCACACATGCATACCTCACTGGAAAGCGTCCCGGCCGTCACTTACCCCGAGAATATCGGAATAATTGGCCCTCCAGTGGAGCAGCCTCGGCTGTAACAAAATTTCACAGGCCAGCGGATTCACCACACCTCAGCGCCCACGAAACGAGAACATTCTGTTATTCGCCCCCCATTCTCACTCTTTCACGCTCTCTTTCGAAGGATCTCCACGCCTCAGCTCCATCTCTGATTCTCTCGTTTATTATTTGCCTCATTGTCAGGTCGGGTAGAGAAGGGTTTGATGAACAGTCATTGGAGCATGTGTTTATACTCGGGTTGTCAGTGGGTTATAATTATCACATTTAATCAACTGTGGACTGATGATCATGTTCACATGATCACATTCAGAAATTTGCTTTTATCTGATTTTTAAAATAATATCAATAATTATATTTTTAAGACACATTTTTAGTCTTATATGTTAAGAATTGTATCACTTTCTCAGACATTCTTTTGACGTTATTTGATTTTAAATATTAGTTATACAATTGTGTTCACAATTCATAGTATTTTATTAAATATGAATCATATTAATAGCCATAATTATTATTACTAAGAATATTTTAAGATCGTGTTTTAATATTTTGTTTTATTAAATCTTTTATATCATAATTATCACATTTTAATGGCGTACTGTTTTTGAATTTTTAAGCATCCTACACCTTTTGGCATCTATTTACTTATTTTTATTAGTTTTTGTATCCGATTTAAATTAGATTTTGCATCCCGAATTTAATATACTCTGTTTTTTAGACCCCACTATATAATACTTTTCTCACCAAACATCAAAGCTGTTTTGTTGATGTTGCTACAGTCTTCTGGTGCTTTAACCACACATACGATGGCAAGTTGAAAGTGAGTTTCATTTGTTTCATTGATAATTCAGACTTTGATAGTAATTCATTTACAGCATTCAAAGACTGCAAATGTCCCATCTGGATTTGATTTATAAATAAATTAGTTTCAGTAAATTGTTTCTCCATTATTTACTGATAAATGAGCTTCTGTTAACAGGATTATTGTTCCTGGGAATTGAACAAAGACACCTGTGCTTTTGACAATTCAGACGGTGCTTATAAATCACACAAACCATTGTTGTGTAGAATTAGGTTAATGTCGTAATGGTTTGAAGGAAATTTAACAGCGTTAAACATTTTTAGTTAGTCTCTTTAGTCAGTTTATATTCGTGCACACACGTGATGTAAATATATATATATATATATATATTTAGGCAACATTTTTTAACCCAAAGCTCAAAGGCGCTCTGGTTAGCAACTTGAAAATCAATGATTTTCAGCTTCATGCTACTGCATTAAAACTCCCAGATCGAAGAACCTGAGATCTGATCTTTCACAGAGTGAAGCTGATTACGATAGATCGGCTCTTGTGCACTTATAGCAGCTGTAGGTGCCAGAAAGCCCACACACACACATGCGCGCATACACACACTAAATGCACAATCAGCAACCTAAGAGCAGAACCAATCGTGAATCACATTATAATCATGCCATGACTACAAGCATTTCCAGTTTGGAAGAGTAAAAATGCATTTCAAGGAATAGATAATAGCCAGGAAACAGTATTTTTGAGGTGGAAAGCTGCTACCAGCTCTATGAAAGCCACTAAATGATCCAGTCCTATGAAATGTGTTTTTTTTTCAGAGCCTGCTAATGCTTCTGCAGAACCTTCCCACAATACACTGGGGCAACGAAGAGGTGGGTTTGCTACTGGCAGAGGCCTACAGACTCAAATACATGTTCGCTGACGCTCCGAGCCACTACAAGAGATGAGAACCCGTGAGCTGACCACAGCGTGACCCTGCAAAACCCAGACGATGATCTGACCTAACAATGGGATCAGTCAAAACGGTGCTTCTTTGCTCAGTTTAATCTGACACAGCGAAGATAGAGCTCACCAATTTTCTCCAATGACGTCAAATTTGTGTCATCGTCTGTTACAATTCACGATCAAGAACAAGACGACGTAAACAACCAAGGACAAAACGGATATTTTGGAAAAAAAAAACTCCCAGAGATCTTGAAGGATGACAGTTCAATTTGCCTGCTGATGACTTCAGACGATAACTGACAGTGAGATTCCAAGAGCCGAGGAACAGAAAACACTTATGTGAGCGTATCAAACTAAAAACAGAAGGACGTGGCATCCCAGGCTTCCCCACATCTTCCTCCATTTGTTACCTCAGATGTGGAGAAACCACTTATGGTTTTATTTCTTGGCAGATCTTAATTTTTATTTTTATTTTTTTTGTTCCCCCTCGCCGGTGTTCTCATGTTTTGTGTTATTAGACCATTATGTGATCTCCTCGGCCCTTCTGCTCATTGCCACATTGATTGTACCGCACACAGGTGCACGGGTCGATTCCCGTCCGTAATCACTCTGCGTTATTGAAGCTCTGCAATACATGAAACTATGGCAGCCATAAAGGGTCATTTCTCAAGGGGTGCGGCTGAGCGTTACGGATTCGAAAAATCAATATGCAACCGCATGAGCGATGTGTTTGGGTTTTGTTTTGGGGTTTTTATGTTTTTGTTTTTTTTTAGAATTGTAAGACTGTGAATTTGAACAATCCTGAAACAGTGGCTTTGTGTGCATATGAAGCCCTTGCACAATTATTTCTTAGAAAATGAGAACTTTAGCTTTAGTATTAGCAATCGACTACTACTGAGGTAATGTTTCAGCAAAGATAGCTGAATCAAACTGTGGTGAAATATTAATATGGATTTATAAAGAATGAATCAGTGTGATATGAGGTCAGCCTATAAGACCACAGGACTGGAGTCGTGTTGAAAGGAAACTACTGACTTAGAAGCAGACTGAAGGGTTTTGGTTTTTACTGTGTGGTACTGAAGAGTGGACGGGGGCGATACCTGACAGACACACTTCTACCATTCGCACGTGCATTCAATCTCCCAGGGCAACCGAATTATGCAGATGTCTATGCTAATCAGATGTAGATGATCTGATTATCTCCTTTTTCCCTTTGAACCCTCGTTACACCTTTCGGTATATTTATTAACTGCAGGGCTGATACATTTTGATTGGTGATTAATTGTTCACCTTCTAAATCTTTCCAAACTAGATGTGTGATCTTTGCAAATTGGCGTGTAATGCGAAATGAATGACTCCGAGTTCTCAAAAGCAGATGTTTTCATTAAAATCTCTCTTCATTTTGTTTAACTCGGACCAAAACCCTGCATGGATAATCTGAATAATAAATTAAAGAAGTGTCTTTCTGCTTTAATTATTGAAGCAAATGGAGTGTATTGATTAGATGGAGGTGTCAGAATCAGTTAAAAGTGATGCCGTTGAACTTCAAGCTCAGTGGAGTTTGCTGATGTTAAACGCTTGAATAATGTACATTTTGTCAGCTCGCTGTCCTTATTCATCCATCAGTGACATTTGAAACCACCTGCGCCATACAGTCTCACTGTTACAGTCTATTTTTGATGAGGCATTTGTGGTGCTGCACTCTTACTTTGAGGTGAACTGGAATGTATTTTTTTCTTTTTTTTTTCTTTCAGTGTATGTCTTTATGTCTTTGCATACATTACTGAGCTCATATTCACTCCAGAGATAATTAGTTTGCTCGTCACACTTTAAAAGTGCGCTAATGAAGTGTTGACTTGAGATTGCTGACCCTGGTGAGGAGATGGAGCAGTGATTATTCATGAGGCACATTGAATGGACTTACAGATTAACTCCCTGTTTTAGTCTTTTGAATGTCGTAAATGTCTGAATTGATTGTATTAATGAATCTTGTTCAAGTCAACATGAAATCATAATGGACACCATTTACTTTATTACACATTTCTGGTCTTATTGTGTGCGGTTCATCAGTGCACACAATAATCTTCTGCCTCTGAACCAACTTTTCAGTTCTCCTGCTGTCACTATTTAATGATGTTAACCAAGAAGATGCTCTTGAGGGTGAACTTGACCATCAGCCTTAAGATATGGGTCTTGTGCAGACTTGTCCCCCTTTCTCAATGTCTGATCAAAAGTGTAACATGTTATCTCTTGTGCTAGTTTTTCTTAATCAGTTAATGCAATGCCAAGCTGTTAGTTTGCTTACCGAAGAATAACTGAAAGGGAAATATTTCTTTGAACCATTTTTATAATATAAATTATATAATTTTTTCATGATTAAGAACCAAAACACTACCGTTCAAAAGGATTTTTCATTGCATTTAAAAGAAGTCTCTAATGCTCACCATGGCTGCATTTATTTGCTCAAAAAAGCAGTAATATTGTGAAATATTATTACAATTTAAAACAACTGTTTTCTATTTGAATATATTTAAAAAATGTAATTTATTCCTGTGATGCCAAGCCGAATTTTCAGCATCATTACTCCAGTCTTCAGTGTCACATGATCCTTCAGAAATCATTCTAATATGCTGATTTGCTGCTTGAGAAAAATTTTAAAACTTTTTGTTTTTGTGGAAACCATGATGCATGTTTTCAGGATTGTGTGATGGATAAAAAAAAATCCAAAATCAACAGCATTTATTTGATACAGATTTTTAATGTGACTTTACTGTCACTTTTGATCAATGTAATGCATTCTTTGCATAAAAGCATTCATTTCCTTCATTTTCCTTTTTGAATGGTAGTATACACCTTAAAAGTACATTTCTTAAAAACATTTTTAGCACCCATAAATCTGCCTCAGCCAATAGAATGGCTTTGAGGTAGGGGGGTGAGATTCTGCAGCAGTGTCGGATCTGATGGTGTTTCAGAAGCACAGTCCTTTACAATCCATTCATTCTCCCTACAGTATGCAAAACTCACATTCCATCATCCAATCAATTCCTGATGGATAAAATATTAAAGTACAACCCTGCATTTTGTTTGAGAATATTGTGTTCCACTTAAACTGGGTGCACATGCCGTTTCATGTTGACTTGTACTCTTCTGGACATCTTTCATCAGGAATGTTTTTAAAAGTCTGGATTTCTCAAACACATCTAATTGTATTACATCTATTGCCTACATGTGCATTCATACATTGTTTATACAAATACACATTAAACCACAGGTTTTTGATCTGCATATGGTACAAACAATTAGTATTGACATTGTGAATCTTACTATTTTTTATTTTTATTTTTTTTATTTTTTTCTGCCCTTTTAATTTTAAATGTGTCAGCTGTGTTTGGTATACTTTGTTTTTTTTTTTGTTTCCATTGCTTGTCTTTTTTTTTTTTCTTTTTTTTTTTTTTTTTTTTTTTTTTTTTTTTTTTTTTTTTGTGAGCGCCCTGCCGGTACGGCCACCATGTCTATTTATAGACATGTCCTCTACGTCTTAAGTTATTTGTCTCCTTCAAGTGACCTGTCCTGGGATTTCCTGCTTTTTTCCCCCTTCTCTCCATTTTGGGCTCCCTGCTTGGCATTATTCCTCCTTTCATTTATCCATTTCATCCATTGGGCCTGTGTTTGAAAGATATGCTTTCATTCTTTTTTTTTTTGATTTATTCAAAATGTACTCTCAAATTTTAGCATCAAATATTTGCCTTGGGTCTGCAAACAGAAATGGTGCTTCTCCCTGTATTAGTCATTCTTCTTGTGGAGAGAGTAATTTTTTGATAATGTAGATGTGAAAGAACAGTGCTGTGGTTTATGCGGCTCATGATTGTGTTCACAGTTTGCAATGCAAATGAGTCTCTCTAGCAGCTTCATAGTGCATCCTAACGCCAGAGCTCTTTTATTTGTGTTTTCTTCTCTGCGTAAAATGCCAAAATCCTCAAGTCATTGGGTTCTTCTTGCTTAATCAGTGCTTTTGTAGTCCTCACTGCTTTTAGCCTTAAAGAAAAAGAGGAAACGTGGGAGTTTCCTGCTGTGTATTTGATTTTTGGATTCTATTAAACTGTTGGTACTCTGTTTAAATTTCATTATTGTGTGTGCGAGTGTGTATGTGAAGAATGACCGTGTCCTCTTGATGAGTCCAGGCAGCTGACGCTCGGAAGCGCCCTGTGGAAATGTCAGCTGTAATTAGCGCTTGTTAAGCAAATGGCAGGGTTAATGACCTCGTCGTCTCCCTGCCCACAGCAACAGTCTGTTGACTGTTGACTGACTGCGACTGGCTGCGACCGAACCGGCGTTAAACATGTATTATTCAATTTGACCGCTACGTCCAAGGTGTTGATGAGCACTCCTGGATGCTGCGAATTTCGGGGGGAATTATGGGACACCATAATGGCTAATTGTGCAGTTCGGTGCTTATTTTTAGCTGTCCTGTCAAAGATCAGGACACTTACGAGGGAAAGAAACCAAAGGACAAAAGGTGATTTCACAGGCACTCCGATATTGGGTGACGAGTAAGTCCGTGGAGAGAGTGAACTG
>NC_056579.1:5701111-5721111 GCF_018340385.1 Cyprinus carpio
CTGAGGAAGAGTAAAAGCTGTCGCTGAAAGGTCATTGATGCTTATTTCTCTCACTGTCTGTCTCTCTCTCTCCTTATTTCCTCCCGGTTCCCATCCAGCAGCTAATCAGTGACTGACAGCTCAACCCACGTTCTCTCTCACTCTCCACCTGTGTGTCTCACTCTGTTTGTCTCTTATCTGCAGATGGAAGGATAATGGTTTGATTGTTGCCTTTGAGTAGTCACTGAACATGTCTGAGGGAATAGAACATTAAGACGCTGTGCCATTAACAGAACAACGTCCTCTGTTCTTACACAGCCTGAACAGAAGGTCAAGAAGTCAGAGTCGTCGGGGTCCATGTGACCGTGTTCTCACTTGCGCTTGTGAAAATAGGGGAGGTTTACGGGCAGAGAGCTGGTTTCGCATGAAAATGCAAGAGCTGGCTGAAATCTGCAGTTACAATCTGATTGGTTGAGATCTGCTTACTTCCAGGAATTGGTTAGGCTGGGTATGCTGCCTGACAATATGACAACAAGACAATGTTCAAATACGACAAGCATTGCGATTCATACACTACCGGTCAAAAGTTTGGAAAAAGTACTTTTTTTTTTTTTTTTTTTTTTTTTTTTGTAAAAGAAGTTCAAAGGCTGCATTTATTTGATCAAAAATACATTTAAAAAAAGTCATTTAGAATTAGGGATTCACCGAAATGAAAATTCTGGGCCGAAACGGAAAATTTTGGATGCACAAAAACCAAAACATAAAATGCTTTGAAATTATTATTTATTATTTTAAAATATTATTTAAATAATTATTTATTTATTTATTATTTATTTATATAATTATTTATTATATTATTACTGGGAAATATGGTATGTAGTAAATTTGGTATGAAAGCAAATGGAAGATAGCAAAACACATGTTAAGTGTGTTTGTAGATTTTTTTAATAGATATTTCTAATAACTTAATTACTAATTTTGGTCTTGATTTTAATTTAGTGGATTGGGTCTTAGATTTTTTTTTTTTTTTTTTTTTCTGAGAGTGAGAGTCAATGATATTTTTTCAGCCCCCTTGATATCTACAGGAACTCCTTAATGCTGTGCTTTGTCTCCTTTATGATATATTATATTATATATTATATATAATACTATAAAAATAATTGTATAAGTAAACACACAATAGGTATTTTCTAATGTTTGCAGATGATACAGTTATCGTGAGTCTACTGGAAAATAATGAAACATGGATTTTGTGAAATGGTATATGATGATGCTTGCAACTGAATGTATCTAAGATCTAAAAAGATATGATTATCGACTTGAGAACAGAAACACATTCTTCCCAGGCTATCAAAGGTGAGAAAGTGGAATGTGTGGAAAGTTATAAATATCTGAGGATAACTTGATAATAGATTGTGATTTGATGTGAATACAGAGGTATTTTTTCACAATATTACTGTTTTTGAATAGTAATTTATTTTTGATCAAATAAATGCAGCCTTAGTGAGTATAAGAGCCTTCTTTCAGAAACATTATATTAAATATCTGAATTATTTCAAACCGGTATTGTATGTTTCAGTGCATGCCATTTGCATTTACTCATTTAGCAGATGCTTTTATCCAGAGCGAATTACAAATTAGGCATATAAGAAGCAATTTATTATTAGAGCAGACAATATCTGCAGTACACAAAGAAATCCCAATATATTAATAATAATACTGTCCAGTTTTTAATCCTAGAACTTAAAAGGGATTAAGCATTTCCACACAATGGGGTCCCTCTGGAATTTCCTACAGGGTTTATAAAGCATCATTTTTTGATCTAAAAGTAAAATTAGATATTTGATTAATAGATTGACATTACATCCCAGCCCCATAATGACAGCTGAAAATTCAGCTTTGCCATCACAGGAATAAATTTAATTTTGAAATGTATTAACATTTATCTCAAATGGTAATAATATTTTCACAGTATTTCTGTTATTATTGTATTTTTTATTAAATAAGTGCAGCCTTGGTGAGTATAAGAGACTTGTTTTAAAAATATTTAAAAATCTTTCCGACCCTAAACTCTGGAACCGTAGTGAATGTAAGGTCAAAAGTCTGGTTACACAAGTAATGTAGGTGGAGATGACCTTCCATATTGATCTGAATAGCTCCACTCACATATTTAATGCAGCAGTCCCCTTTGAGACTTGTGTGATTAGAAGAATCAAAATAAAATAACGTTTGCCCCTTTAATTCTGCAGATCTCATATCTCCAGAAGTCTCTGAGGCTGTGCCGTTTGGAGGGTGTTATGTAATGCACAACTCGCTCAACAAATATCAGATGCACATTAGGCTTGAATAAATTTCACAAAGGCAGCTTCATATTCATGAACTCAGTGACATGTCAGGACATGCAAGAGGTCAGAGTCTGTTTGTGTATCTTATACACTCTACAACTGACAACTTTCTGCCAGTTTCTTATGAATCCAGGTTTGTTCATGAAGTGTTATATGGATGTGTTACATGGAGTTTTTTTTTTTCCTTTGTTCCCACAGATGGATTGAGATATTTTACGCCTATACCTCCTACATGATTCTCAGTTTGTAATCAGCATATGTTGTGCACACCTTCAAAGACGTGATAGTTTGCACATAATAACTTCTGAGCAATAAAAAAATGTGTATGTTGGCCAAACATGGAAGCAGACCAAGATGAAATGAAGTTTGGCACCGTTTGCATTAGCATGTACAATACATTGAGACATATTGCACCAAGTTTAATGTTCATATCATTGGGTTTCCTGAAGTCTAACTTCACTAGGCTTGTTGTGTTTTGGGTGTTGAGATTTGAGGGATGTGGTATAGGAAAGGGATTTAAAATTTAGGTTTGTTCCTCACACAAAGCTGTAAAAATAATAACTTTTTAATTACATTTTGGGTAACTACCTTAACTACATATGTACATGTAGAGGGGTTGGACAATGAAACTGAAACACCTGGTTTTAGATCACAATAATTTGTAGGGCCTCCTTCTGTGGTCAGTAGAGCATCCATTTGTCTTGGGAATGACAGATATAAGTCCTACACAGTGGCCAGAGCCAATCCTCTTGTGGAACAGTGGCCAGGTCGATAATGCACCAATACATGCAAGACTGGTGACAGAATGGTTTGATTAACAAGCAAGTGAAGGTGAGCATCTCCCATGGCCTGCATAGTCACCAGATCCAAATAACAAAACCATTTTTAATAGTTTTAGTTAATAATAAAGACACTGGGCTAAATTTGTGGAAAAGTTTCAAAATTAACTTCCCCCAAAACTGCATGGAAGTCAGAAAGACTGGTTTGCAGCAACATGTGGGTAAATGAGTAAATGACGTCATTTTTTTATTTTTAACATATTGTCGTATATTTGCATTCATTCACTATAAAAGTGAATATTATTACAAAACTGTTATCTTATCTTCCCATGCTAATGCTTATCTCTTTGATGGTATATGACAGGTGCCAAACTGGCTTTATGAATGTGTTGTGAGGTTATGAATGCGGCAGCTCTGAGCCTGAAGTCATGATGAAGGGATGAAGGTGGGTTTACAGCTTTAAACTTAATCCTGAATGGGAGGGTTTCCTTCCAAACCCCCACATCGCCTGAATCTCTCAATAAAACATGAGAGAGGCAGCAGAGGAGCCTGAATACATATTTAAACAGGCTATTGAATATAGCGAGAATGTGTCTTTGTGTTTAAATTTGTGTTTTAACAACTTTGTGTGTGTGTGTTCATTTAGCAGCCTCATTGTTGAGGCACATTTCTGTTTTTTTGTGTTCCTTTCAGGCTTGCTTGAATTTCAAACATGGACTGATTCGAATATTCCCTTTTTCTTCTTCAAAAACACATAAAGTACTGATAAATGGTTTGAAGAGAGAGGCACTAAAAGGATGAAACTCCAGAGAAGAGACTGAATGGAGCGAGTGCAGTATCAGGTGTGTGTGTGTGTGTGTGTGTGTGTGTGTGTGTGTGTGTGTGGGTGTGTGTGTCTGTGTGCGTGTGTGCGTGCGCAGCCGGCCAGGCCTGTCAGTTGTGTTGGATACATGATGTGACAGGTGAGAGTGTGCTGGAGTGTTTGAGAGGTGGATGAGTCTGTCTCACTGATTGATTTTCTTTCTTCGAGCGGCGCAGGCGTCGACGGGGAATGCAAACAAGTGGCCATCTCACTCTCCACCATCTGCGCTCTGAAGACAGTTTTTCAGTGGCCACAAGCATTCTTCAAAAGCTCTTTTGAGGCCGGTTTGGAAAGTTTGTGCTGGTGATATCTCTCTGTTTTAAACTCTGAAGACTAAACTTTGGAGTGGAAACTTTTTTCAAAGATTTTTAGAAGTTTGATTATTTTGTGAACTAAGGCCATATGCAAGTATGATTACTTCATACTGTAGCAGTGACTTTACTCCAGGACTCAAGAGACTTGCCTTTAAAAGTCTGCACCATTAGACTAGACCTGCTATTCACATTCATGTACTAGAGTAGAATATGTTTCGCAGTTTTATGTGAATGTGAATAGTCCATAAAAGGATTTGGACACTTAAGGTACACTTAAAAATCTCAGTTATGTCTCTGTAATTAGCAGGGTTATTTTAGTATTGTGTATATATACAGTTAGTATTAAATAATTGTTTGGATTAGCATTTATATATTTAGTTTTCGTTTTATTTTTAAGTTTTAGTTTTTTTTTTTTGTGCATTATTAATTTGTTTTGTTGTTTATTTCTATTTAGCTTTCATTTATTTTTATTTCAATGTTTTTGTTAATAATCTTTGTACTTAAAATTATTCAGTTATGTGATAAAATGTTAATGGTATAAAAGTTACAGTAAATATTGTGTATACCGTTTTTGGAAATTACTCAATTTGCATCCTGCTACATTGTGATTCTGTTAAAATTGTGCACAAAAATGAGAGAATGTAAAATTTCAATGTTAAGTAATAAATGTGATGGAACACCTCTATGGTCTTTTAAATATTACTTTTTAATGTTTTGATATTAAAGTAATTATTTGAAATTACTGTAATTATTACTTTAATTATGGAAAAATGACTGTGTTTTTACGAGATTTTTTTATTATTTTCCAGGGGTTTTTCTGAAATTGTTTTAGTTTCAAACACACAAATGATGCTACATTATTTTTTTCCCTCAACTAATTCAGCTTTCTTTTTGATGTCATATTGTGGGATATTCCTGCAGGATATCTCTGACTTAAAACCATACAGGTGTTCCACAAGTGGCAATGCTTTACAAGCTTGACAAAGAAGTCTCCTAGCAACTAAACTGATGATAAATGAGGCAAGCCAATGCTAGCATTTGTTTTGCAGGGATAAAATAATCAAGAAATCATTATAATAATTATCAGAAATGCTCATTTACTACATTTTGCACACCTGCCTCTGCAAACAAGTTTTTTGTTGGAATTTTTCGGCTCATTGTTACATTTCATTTGCTTTAAATTGAGTGTTTAACATTCGTTGTGCATATCTCGCTGGCTGCTGCCATGTTCATGTGTTGTCAAACTTCTGAAACATGACGAAATCAAATCGAAGGCATTGGAAATCTGACTTCATATGCCATTCTATTGCACTTTTCTAGTAGGAAGTTGCAAAATTCTGACTTTTAAAGAGGTCATATGATGCGATTTCAAGTTTCCCTTTCTCTTTGGAGTGTTACAAGCTGTTTGTGAATAGATAAGTTCCATAAAGTTGCAAAGACTAAAGTCTCAGACCCAAAAAGAGGGTCGTCCATGTCCTCCTAAAACGCCTCATTTAAACACACTGTCTACGTCACTGTGTGGGAAGATTTGCATAACGCTGCCCAAATGTTCATGCAAAGAAAGGAGTAAATCTCACTGTAGTATTGTTGTTGCCGCCGCCGCTATGTTGTAGAGATGCTGTGTTTCTATTGGAAAGTGAAACTACTATGTTTGGCCTTTCAAAAGAGGACACGACTAGAAATCATTGGTTAAGTTGTATTTACAACACTGTTCCAGAACAGTTCAACACAAATATTTGTGTGTTTGCAACACATTTAACGGCGGACTGTTTCCTGAACCTACAATGCCCCTGTTCTGACTCACAACCTGTAAGTACGTTTTCATATTTAAAGAATTTGCCACTGATGATTCAAACGTGAGTTTTGGTTTTTCAATGGTGAGTTTTTGATAAGGGGTGTAACATTTCCGTCACACGCTTGAGGTATTCGGCCAATCACAATGCACTGGATAGCTAGCCAATCAGAGCACACCTCACTTTTCAGAACTATGAGCTTTGTAAAATCTATGCGTTTCAGAACGGCGGGGCATAGAGGAGAAACAATAATGAACATTATGTGGAAAATAATGTTTCTTTGACCTTTAAACCATAAACACATTTCATTACACCAAATATACAAAATAATGTTATTTTTAGCAATGCCATATGACCCCTTTAAGCAACTAGTGTTTTGCTGATTGATTGTTTTAGATTTGGTGTTGCGTTGGGTTGGGTTGGTTTTATTTTGTTGTTGTTGTTGTTGTTGTTGTTGTTTTTTTGGGGGGGGGGGGTTGGATTGATTTGATTTGCTTGTGTTGGCTTGGGTTGATTTTGTTTTTAATTTTTTTATTTTTATTTATTTATTTATTTTTTTGGATTGCTTTGTTTGTTTTCATTTGGTTTTGGATTTGTTTTTGTTTTGTGTGAGGATATGGTATGACACTAACATATTTAAGTGTCCAAAAACTTTTTGGTTCACTGAAACTTAAAAATGCAACATATGGAAGTGCAGTATCTGTAACAGTGTTTTTATTTTCTTTTTCTTTTTTATTGTTCCTGGGAGATCTTGTATAGACTGCCTCAGGATGTTCTTCGCTGCTGTTTGTCGGATGATAATACTCTCGGTATGGTGGCCGCCAGCATCCTCCTGCCCTCTGGACCACACAGCTCTCTCTACAGCTGGAGGTGGTACCCGCAAACATGCCTTTCTCTGACAGGCCTCTCACCAAGATGAATTCATCGCCAACACGGGCTGAAATACTCTGGCCAAAACAAGTAATTTGATTGCCCCGGCCGCAAATTAAGTTAGTGTGATTCAATTTTCGATTTGGAGCTATCCAGCAGCCATACATCACAGCAGACATATTTCATTACCCAGCTAAAGCAGGTGGGGGGCGGGGCCAGGGGTGCAGGTCTCCACAGCCACAGGAAGACATCATAGCACTGTTATGGCACACGTTCAGTCGCTCACACTCCCTTCCTCCCAGCTACAACAGGGTTATTTATAACACGCAAACACATAGGGCTGCCACCGCACACACTCGCGAGCGCATCAGATATATCCAGATAATTGTGATTGTCCCTGTCCGTGCGGTGAGAGATGATGTAAACAGCATTATCGCCACTGTTTCAGAAAGGAAATGTGTGTGCACATGTCTATAAGACAAATACGAGGCTGTTGTTGCATGCGAACCGCAGGGTGACGCAAAACAGCACTTCTCGCAGTTTATGCCTCTGAGAATTGTTGTCCGTTTCCTTGGTTACTGGCCATAACACTGATTGCACTGACACAAATAATATTCTGAGTGCTGTTTGTAGTTTGGTCAGGGCGAGATGAAATGTTTATATATATATATTGGTATTATTTACATGCGATGGTATTGTATTTACTCATATTTTTTATTCGCTTTTTTATTTCAGGTTCAGTTTTGTTAATTTTGTCATGTGTTTTTGTCTTTTGTGGTTGTTTTCGTTGTTTTTTTTCTTCAATATTTTTATTTAGCTTTATTTTTATTTTTGTTTTAGTAACTTATAGAATTAACATAGACTTAAACTTAAAAATGCAAATTAGAAATTAATCTACTAACTGAAATAAATAAGTGTTGGAAACTCAGAAGCGAAGACCAGGAGACTCTTGGGTATCTTCAGCAGGAGAACGTTCTGCGTGGCGCTGCAGTCATCAAAAGTCTAACTCAGGCAGTGATACATTGTAGTTTATTTACATTTAGGGGGCAGTGCTTAGGAATGGAGACAAAGAACCTTGGTGATGAGCTTAAACAAAGCATGCAAATGAAGTATTCAGGTAGCAACCTGCCCCATTTCACCAGTCCTAATTCAATAAGCATAACTACTCAAAGACTGGGGCAGAGGCACCAAGAGCCATAACAAACAAAAGGTGATAGTCTCAGTGGTTCATTGACTAACAATAAGAGAACAGGAACTGACAAGAACCCCCTTGCTACAAACTTTGCTTAAGAGAATCATTTGACTGATGTCATCCATATTTTTCTTGAATGATTATTTTAATTTTTTTTGGCTTAGTTTTTCATGTGATGCTATGACAGAACATAGGATCAGCATATTTTAAACAGATTCTTAAATGTGTAATCCCACATAAATTTAAGTTTTTCATCTATTGTTTATATTCTATATTTTCAATGTTTTATATTTTATGTTTATATTCTACTTTATTACTTGATTTTTTTCTTTCAATTACCAAAGTTTTTTAATATTTACATTTTTAGTTAACAATACGAACATTGATTTTTAGCTATCAATCCAAGTGACATTTGCAAACAAATCTTTCTAATATTCTAATATGATGATTCATTATCAAAGTTGGAAACAGTTCTGCTGCTTAATATTTTTCCAGAACATGTGATACTTTTTTAGGATACTTTGATGAATAAAAAGTAAAAAAAAAAAAAAATTTGTTTTTAAAATATAAATATTTTGTAATAACAATATACACTACTGGTCAGTAATTTGGGGTCAGTAATTTTTTTTCTTTTTTTCTTTCTTTTTTTTTTAAATAAAAAGCAAGCAAGGATGTGTTAAATTGATAAAAAGTGATAGTAAAGAAAATTTATATTATTAGAAAATATTTTTTTTTTTATTTTGAATAAATGCAGTTCTTTTTAACCTTTTATTCATCAAATATATTAGACAGCAGAACTGTTTCCAACACTCATAATAAATCAGAATATTAGAATGATTTCTAAATGATCATGTGATAGACTGGATGTTACATGTGACACTGAAGGCTGGAGTAATGATGCTGAAAATTCAGCTTTGCGTCACAGGAATAAATTTTTTTTTTTTAAGTATATTCAAATAGAAAACTATTATTTTAAGTTGTAATAATATTTCACAATATTACTGTTTTTTTCTGTATTTTTGATCAAATAAATGCAGGCTTGATGAGCAGAAGAGACTTCTTTCAAAAACATTAAAAATAGTAATGTTTCCAAACTTTTGACCTGTACTGTATATATATATATATATATATATATATATATATATATATATATATATATATATATATATATATATACACACACACACACACATACATGCAGGTATAAATATACAGTGGG
This sequence comes from Cyprinus carpio, assembly GCF_018340385.1. Taxonomy (NCBI): domain Eukaryota; kingdom Metazoa; phylum Chordata; class Actinopteri; order Cypriniformes; family Cyprinidae; genus Cyprinus; species Cyprinus carpio. The sequence continues at coordinate 5,710,465 of NC_056579.1, forward strand.
TATAGAAAAGAATCACCCCCTTTAAAATAAACACATTTTGTCACTTTGCAGCCTAAATTGAAGATACAGTTTTTGTTTTATCTGTATTTACTGTATCACTGAATTGGAAAAGGATCAACCCCTCTTAAAAATAATTTGTAAACTCAATCATGTGTAGCTAATCACCTCAATGTGCAAGTGCATAGGTATATATTTGTTTCAGATTTATTTCAATTAATCAGTTTCAGTTTATTTATTTTTAATTTAGTTTTGTTTTAGTAATTTCAAATCATCGCCTTAGACTTAATTTCAGTTAGTTGCAAAGGAAACATTTTTTAATTTGCATTACATTTTTTTATTTATTTTAGTTTTTCATCTAATGTTTGTATTTTGTTTTATTTAGCTTTATTTCTGTTACCGAAAACAGCTTTTAGTAGTCTTAGTTAACAATACCAACACTGATCATTAGCTATCAAACAAATATCCAAGTAGCAAACAAATGATGGAACAGCTTTTCTCAGAAGAACAGCTTTTTCGATGTCATATTATGGGATATTCTGGTTGCTTGTGTTCCCGAAAAATGGTAGCGGAGTCATGCAATGTGTCAAATTCAGTCTTTAATGCTCTTATTCAGCATGCTAGCTGACTTTTGAATAGTCACTTGTTGAAGGTTTTATAAACAGAATATTGTGTTTACGTCTGCTGCCCCTTAAGCCGAACGCCACAATCTCCGTGGCAAGATTGGGCTGTTGAAGTGGATGTAAACAGACTGCGTTATATTTCATTATCCTGATCATTTCCCACAGATGTATCTATGAAAACATTGATTAAAATGCGTATAAAGAATTTTTATAGCTCCGGGAAAGAAAAAAAAGTGGCATCACAGCTGAGGCCGTATTGAATCTGCAGTCAATTAGGAAGATGAAAACACATTTTCAGAGCACATATTAAAATAAGAACAACCCAGTAAGAGGTGAGAGCTGTTTCTGCATTCTAGTTTGTTAGGGGAGTCTAGTGAGGAAGTCTCACAGCAGTCCATGCTGCTAACCGCTTTAAATACAGCACGAATTTCCTGCGGATCTCGGCCGGTGTAATTGGAAAGGCGTGTTATTGATTGCATTGGAGACTATGGCTAATGAATAGATTTAGCTTGGGTTCCCGCTCCTGTTTTTCGATCTCAGTCAATGACAGCGGTGCCGCAGAGCAACGGGCCGAGATTACTGTAACACTCCTGTTATTCTGTCCTCTAATCAGGACGGGTCACTCTATTTACCGGTATGACGTAATTCATGTTGTGAAAGGAACTTGGTCCATTTGCGCTCAGTCATTATTTTCCGGTTTAATGGGGGTGTCGAGACAGGGTGTTTTTCTGAATCCGCAAGGAGGTGATGTGTGAGGCTCTTTAAAGACAGTTGGACTTGTAATAGACAGAGAAATGCTTGGCTGGTTCACGGCAGCTCTTGTTGTCAATTATATCGAACACCTGAACCTGTTAAACATCAATACTTCTGTCTCTGAACTGACACACTATTGTCTTTGAACTGACACACAGTTGTGTCTGGAGAGAGTCTCCTCTGTGTCTCTCCATATCACCCTAAGCTGTGTATGCTCTTCTGTATCATCCATGCCACAAGGATGCGCTGTTTTATTTCAAATCAAAGCTAAATACACATAGAAACAGCGCATCCTTTTGGTGCGGATGACACAGAAGAGCATACACAGCAACAGGGATAGGGAGAGACACAGAGGAGACCATTGACAAAGGAATTATTGAAAAAAGTCATTATTTTTGTTTTCCTCGCTTACAAAAAGTGTTCCCATCACGTCATATAACCCAGATTGCAGATGGAGTATTCTGACGATGACTTTCATACCTTTTATGGACCTTGACACTGTTATTTACTTGGTAGACTATGGGACAGTCACAGGCCTCCAGGTATTCATCTAAAATATCTTAAATTGTGTTCCGAAGACGAACGGAGCTCTTACAGGTTTTAATTTTTTATTTATTTATCTTAATTTATTTATATAATTTAAATTTGTAGTGTTAGACTATGAACAATTAAATGTATTTTCAGTTAATTTTCTTTAATTGTAACATCCATATGTTTAATTGTTTATAGTCTGAACGGTACGAACACATGAAATTTAGATTTTTACAAACTTGATCATGAAAAGAGATTTCAACTTTTTTTCACACTGTTCAGACTACAAATAACATTGGATTTGAGTTTGCTCCTTTTTGATGATCAGGTTTGTAAAAAATATATATATATATATATATATATATATATATATATATATATATATATATCTATATATATATATATATATATATATATATTTGCTGTTTAAAACTTTTATATATTTATATTATGAATTTAAACACAAATCCAATTCAAATCCATTTAGTTGTTGGTAGTGTGATGTAGTACTAGTTTTGTAGGTTTCAGATTTTTGTTTTTTCAGACTGCAAGCAACTAAATGGATTTTAATCTAATGCATTTGCATTTGTATTTATATGTTAAGTTGTGTATAATTTGAACAGCAAATCTGATTTTTACAAACCAGATCATTAAAAAGGCAAGCAGAAGCCAACTCAAACCCATTAAGTCCATTAAGTTTGTAGTAAGAATAGAGAGAGAGAGAGAGAGAGAGAGAGAGAGAATTTTTTTTTCTTTGTTTAGTTGTTTGTAGTCTGATTAGGAAAATTGTACATAGTGGTGTATATATATATATATTTATTTATTTATTTTATGACAAAAAAAAACGGTATTTCCACTGCGTGTTTGAACAAAGCCACTGATCTGGGGTTTGTCTGAGATCTTGATTGATGCATTTGAGCAGCAGTGATCTAAAGGAACTCTCGGCACATTCTCCTGCAAATGATGATTGCTTTGCCTCACTTCTGAGGCAGAAGCCCTTGCTGGAATGCCAAATTATATCTGTACGTTTTGTAGATTGTATTCACGCCTGATTATGTCTTATCTTCTCCTCCTCTTTCTCTCCCTGCATCGCATCGCCTCACCTCTCCCTCTCCTCTCACTCATCTAGTCTCTCTTTAAAGCAGTTAGATTAGTTCTACTGTTCTTGTCTTGTCTCATTATTTAGTGAGTGCCGGAGGCGAAGAGCTTATGCTGTAACCTCGAGAGACGGGGGACACTTATTTAAGTCGGACCTCGTCTTATGTCTTCCTCAGAACACCTTCAGTTTCTCAAACTGTCCATTTAGGTGCTTTAGCCTTAATGCAAGATTAAGACCTGTTTGGTAGGAGCCCATATGCAAAACAGAGGCATCATATCAGTATGCATGAGGTTGTCACATCTTTCTGAAAAATTCATCGGAACAAATGGAGCTACAATGCAAATAGTTCCCCCGCTGTGCACTGATTTCTGTGCCATGCCAGGTACCCTGTTCAAACAAATGTTAATGAAAAGAAAGCAAAGGTTCCATTATGGTGTGGAAAACAGCTTGACGTACTTGGGCCAGGCATCTGGGGCTCGACGTATAGGGTGCGTATGTGCCGAGGAGGATCGTGGGATATTCTCTGCGGTAAAATTTCATTGCACATTTACATCTCATCCTTCTCTGTCACGAAAGGAATTTTGATGGGAAAATTATTTAAATGTTAAACCAAAAACTGTCACCTAGAGCATTAGATGCATTCATAAATATTCATAATAAGTCACAATATGACTTATTTACTTCCTCTCTACAGCTTTCACTCTACTTTTCTCTTTTCTTTTTCTCTCCTCTTTCTGCTCTGAGTTTTGGAAGGCATCTAATGATCTAAAGAGCAACTATTTGAAATGCACAATTGACAGTGAGTACACTTTAAGGATTTATTGGAAATGTTACAATTGAGACCTTGTGATCAAACTTTTAGGACTTAACAGCACAACTATGATGTGATAAATGTCTGATTATGTCTTTCACAGCAGTAGCAGGCACTGGAGACTAGTAAAATGCACAAAAATTGTACCGTTAGGGGTACAACAGCTTGCCATTGGGGCAGTATCCTCAAAGGGACACCTTTGTACCTTCTTTAGCACTAAATTATGCATAATGGTACATATTACTACCTTAAGCGTGCATATTACTACTCTACACATACATATTACTACTCTATAGTAAATATTAGTACATACTACTATTATGAATCCTTCAGGGTTAAAGAAGGTACTTTCTGAGAGTGATAGGTGCTTATGGGAGCAAGAGCCACCTCACTTGAAGGTACTAGGCTCTAGTATAGTCAGGGGGTGAAATTGGGAAATTAATAATTATATATGTAATTTATTATATATGTAGCATTATTACTCCATCTTCAGTGTCACATGATCCTTCAGAAATCATTCTAATATGCTGATTTGCTGCTCAAGAAACTATTTTTAGTATTATCAGTGATGAAAACAGTTGTGCTACTTAATATTTTTGTGGAATTCTTGATACTTTTTTTGCTTTGATGAAAATTAAGTTCAAAAACAATTATTTGAAATAGAAATATTTTTTGTCACTTTGAATTTAATGTATTTTTGCTGATTAAAAGTATTAATTTGATGATTAAAAGTATTAATTTATTTAAAAAAATAAAAAATACTTACTAACCCCAAAATGTTGAATTGTATTGAGTTTACAGTCTTTTTCATATCTAATATTTGTGCTGCTTTATTATAAAGTGACCTTTTGATAGTAGTATCAAAACTTTTTAGTTATGGTTATTCATGGCATCTCATACCATATTGTGTCAGTGTATTTATTGTGCACTGGGTCATGTGCTGCTGACTGCTTTCCTCAGCACTGTGAGAGCCGCACCAGCTCATTGACTGTGGCTTGTGGGTTTATGATGCTTATTGATACTTACAGTCAGGATCCCCTACTAGGAAGACACCAGGCTCTGAAAGCAACTTCCTAATGGCACAGTTTTGCACTCTGAAAATCCAGTGAGCTGTGCTGAAGCTGGTAGTGGATGAATACTGTATGATAAATCTATTTTGTAGCAGCCAAAACCCTAGACGCATGAATGAAAACATGAATCAGAAAGATTCATGATGAGATGTGCACCAACAGGCTCTTAGTGCAATTTTTTGATGTTTACCCAGTTACGCCTAGTAGTTAGCGGATATGCTCAACACATTTTCTGTGATTTCACTAAGTAGGACATGTTCCTGGATCAACATATCGATGCAAATTCACTAATCATGGGTTAGGCCTTCAGTTCAAAGCGTGCATTTTATCTAGAGTAATTTTTAAGCTTGTGCTCCTTTTCCTTCTGTAATGCTGTTTGGAGATCCTCTTATGTTTAATGCCAGTTAGTTAAATAGTTTTTAATTGATTAGTGCCACAAAGTGCTCTGATAAAGTATGTGTAGCTGAAGTGACCGCAGACATGTGACAAATCTCAAATCTTATTGGCTGTCATGTTTTGTGTTTGTTAGTATAGAGCCTTCTGGAAGTCAATTGTAACACTATAAAACAAGTTTTGATTTTGGTTAGGGTTAGGGTTAACAGTGTTGTTCTATCATTCTATCTATTGTTCTATCTTTCTATCTGTTTTCTATCATTTTATTGATCTATTGTTCTATCTAACATTCTACCTATCATTTATTCTTTTATCTCTCTCTATCTCTCTCTATACATATGTATGGTAAAGCAATTATGAATTTGAAAATATATCTTGAAAATATGTTAAATGTAATGTGATGACTTTTTTTAAAAAAAATTCTGAATTAACTAGATTAATAAATGCAGTAAAATATGATAGACAATGCATTAAAGGTATAATTCTGAAATGTAATAAATGAAAAAAGTCCATAAAATCTATCCTACTTAGCAAAATTACATTGACCCTCTAACACAATGACTTGGTGCCACATGTTTGTGTCCGACTTGCAACTTTTGCTCATCTTTCAGTCAAATCTTTTACTGTACCATCTATTAAAATGGAACAATAGCCAAAAATAATAAATAAATAGGACTCAAAGCAGCTGACATTAACCTAACAGACCATGAACTTAAATCACCCACATAATGTTAATTTTGTGGTTTCTGCTCTATGTAATTTCCTGCTGCTTTAAGTCGCCAATCAGTATCCAACATCCAGTAAGCAAAATCTTTCTGGCAAACACGATTGTTTAAAATACACCACATACTGTAGCTCCTGTCAACATAATTTAATAGTCGATAACAGCACTATGATTTTCTGCTCGGTCACAGTCATGTGATCAGACTTCAGGTTCTCTCTTCATGTTACAGTATGTGGTTATCGTCAGAATCTGCACGTTGCTTAGCAACCCCACACTATTCATTTTGTGAGCTGGTATTCGCCCTGTCAGTGGAGGATAATGGTGAGATCTGATCATAGGCTCTGTTTTCATTTCTCTGCAACTTATGCAGTCTGATTTAGTTTTTTTTTTTTTTTTTTAAGAGTGTTAAGCTTGGAATAATGGACAGGAAAAATAAAACTCTGGAATAAAAGTCTCACGCAAGTAGAAACATCACAAGGCAGTCGCTAATCACTCCTCGCTGTCATTCCAGAGACACGTTCAGGTCTGTTGCAACCGAAGGCATCTCGCAGTGCTATCACTCACAAGCCTGATGTGAATGGGAAGAACTTTCCACAACAAAAGAAGCACAGGCCCAGAGAGCAGACAAAGGGTGTCTCGAACACTATTACGAAACCAAAGTCTGCACAGGTTACACTTCTCAAAAGTCGAAGAAACAGTTTCTGCCTCTGCGTTCCCCAGAGAGCCACAAATGAGGAGAATGCAAGTTAAATGAGAGAGAAAAACCTGCAGATTGCGGGAAGAGATATAGACCGTACCAGAATAGGGCTCCTTGGCTTGTAACAATAGCAGAACCATTCCATAAAGGTGCAATAAAGAACTGTGCTATACATATTTATATGTATTATTTATTAATGTAATTCATTCTTATAATGCCTTGTAGCATATGTTAGGGTTTTACATTAAAAACTGACAGTGAACTGGTGTTAGTGTTTTGTTTTGTTTTTTTGATATGGGAAATAAAATGACAGTGCTTTAGAAACAGCTGAATACATTAATAAATGATAACTGACAATGAACATGAATACATTATGTTTTTGTGAATGGGCAATTTTGAAGCAGAAACCCAAGTAATAATCGAAAAATCTTGCAATATGGATCATAAATCTCTGTCACTTACTTGATTGGTAAGAAACCAGATATGATTTGAAAGTTAAAATGCTTAGACGGTCCCACACGCCTGTTGAGAGTATGTTAACAATTTGTGTAGTTGATGGCTGAGTTCCAGAAAATCAATAATGAGGTGGCTTTGAAAGAATTTTTGACAGTTACAGATTTAAAAACAAAAAGGTAGGAATAAAGATTCCTAAAGTCTAATGCAAATAACTCTTCTACCATAAAACAGTTCTTTAGAATGATATGGATCTAAACAGAACTGCAGGAAATCAATAAAGAGGCAGCTTTGAAAGAATATTTTACAGATAAAAAAAACGCCATGAACAAAGAATCCTAAAGCATTACACAACCATTTTAGCATAAAATGGTTCTTCAGGATGATATGGTTTTAAACAGAACTGACACTGTGTGTAAAGAGCTTTTAAAGAACCATATTTTTTTAGACTATAGTTCTCCAAAGCCCTGGGAGATAATTTGCTTTATACTGGGCTGGAATCTACGGTATTTGATGGTGGGTTTGATGTGTGTAAGAAGGACATTACATGCTTGTTAAGAATGTGTTGACAGTCTGTGTAGCTTGATGGTTGAGCTCCAGAAAATCAGTAATGAGGCAGCACGGAAAGATTTTTTGACAGTTACAGATTTAATAACAAAATCCTAACAACCATTTTAGCATAAATCAGTTCTTCAGGACGATAAGGTTTTAAATGTTTTGTTTAAAGAACCTTTAAAGAACCATGCTTCTTTAAGAGATTAGTTCTCCAGAGCTCTGGGAGATATTGATCATTTTCTTTATACTGGACTGGGATGTACAACATTTGATGGCATCCAAAAGTCCAACACAACCATTTTAGCATACAACAATTCTTCAGGGTGATATGGTTCTAAATAGAACTATTATATACTGTATAAAGAACCATCCTTTTTAGAGTGTAGTTCTCCAAAGCTCTGGAAGATTATCTGCTTTATACTGGACTGGGATGTATGGTATTTGATGGCGGGTTTGATGTGTGTAAGAAGACTAGAGCTTTGGCTTGTGTGCAGAAAGCTTGGAGAACCGTGTTCATGTGAGGTTCTGATGGTGTGTGTAGTATTCATCATTCACGGAGAGCGGCGTGATAGCCATCTCTTATCAGAATTGCTCTAACAGAGCCAAAGCTTTACCTAAAACAGTGTCTGTAAGGCAGCTGCTGGAAAGCAGCAATGTATCATGCCGCAGGAGCAGTTGTTTGAGAGCGGCGAGCCTAAAGCAGCGAGCGCGACTTCTTACATTTGACATAAGTGCGTCTTGGTGTCAAGGTCCCAGGCTAACAGCTTGTAGCAACTTCAACCTATGTTTTAAATATGAGGCATGTTGGAAAGCTAGTCTGTGTGGCTGTAAATTGCTTTGAGACTGGACTTGGTGTATTTAAGCGCATTTTTATCTACTCTTGGAACTGCTGTCCATCTGAAACGAAATCAATTTGTATTCAAATTTTATTCTGTTTGCCCAGGCCACTTGCAGAATGCACAATTTCCCGGCAGGGGCCGATTTTTCAAGTGTCTTCTGCCCCCGTGGGAAAACATCCCAATGAAAAATGGATGTTTTGCGCCGTTCTACCTCCGCTTTGCGTTGGCCGTGAGCCGGGGAACATTCCTGCCGCTGTCAGGGTGAAGCTGCATTAGCGAAAACGACAGAGACAGCCTAACGTTCTGTCGCTCGCTTCACCGCCTGACAATCTCTTCACTGCATCTTTTATGTGCTCTGCTCTCCTGACTGGCCTAAGGTTTTTTGGGGGGCAGTGGTATGGATGCACTGAACAGACAGGCCAGACTGTGAGAAGGCAGATACTTCAGTTGTGGTGGTACAGTTTCAGTGTTAATCTTTGTTGAAGAGACAGATATTGGTGTACAGAGCGATGTTGAGGTGTCGCACAGGGGAGTGTTCACAACAAACAACAACAAAGCAGATGCATGAGATTATTGGACTGCATAATGCAAGAACTGTGTCTGTTTCTGTGCTGTGAATCACTCCTAAAATGAAAAGTCTGTCCCAGGGCTTTAGAAAACAGTCAAAGATAATAACAAGCATCATGAAAACCCATATTAGCCTATATTTTTCCATCATAAATATGGCTTGCATTCAGTGATGTCTGTTCAGGAGTACAGAATTTTTGTGTAATTGTTATACATTAGTTATTTTAATGACAGTAAAGCAAATAGCATTATGCTGTGAATTAGTTTTTTTTTTTTTTTTTTTTCCGATTTTTCTTGAGAATATTACATATTTAGATAATGAAGATTATCATATATTAAATATATATTTATCAAGGTAATACGCTTAATCATAACAGAAGTATTGCAAACAAATGTTGATGATATTATTAATTGTAATACATTATTATTATTATATTTATAAATTATTTCGCATTATCATTATTTGTCTTTGTGTTACAGTTATGCGCTTAATCATCATGGAAATATTGTCACAATGCAAACATGTTAATATTACTAATTTAAATGTTTTGGATTTTACTAAATTAATTTATCAAACATCATTATATATTTACAAATTATTTAGAATTATCATAATTTTTATTTGCATTAGGGTAATGTGTTTAACTGTGATGGAATTGATTGTCACAGTAAAGTATGCTTTATTTTGATCAGTTTCTTTCTTTCTTTTTTTTGTGCTTTGTGTGAATGCTCTCACAATGTTTTCACTTTAACATTGTGTAATTTGAGCAAAACCACTAGCAGCACACAATGGCAGACATGCAGTGCATCTGGCGATTCATCTAGAGGAATCCTCCGTTAGCATTGTGCATCATGATCTGTAGGTGAACTGAGGACAGTATATGCACTTTTCTCTGCAGATCAGTGTACGCTTGAACTCCCTCCATGAGCAGCACCAAACAATTTTAAGGCTGTCTCTGTGTGTTAGAGACTGAGACCAAACCGTTTACTTGGTGGTGGTGGGGGGGGGGGGGGGTATCCACAGAGACCAGTCTGTGCAGGAATGTATGTGCGTGCGCATGTTTAAAAGAGAGAAAAATAGACTGTTTGTGTCTTCTGGGATCACACGTGAGATGTTATGATTCTTAAACTGTATTCACACATTCTATTCCTTTTTCAGTGGCTTTCCTCCGAGAATAGGAAATCAGTTTTTCTGAAGCCAATGGTTCACTTTCGTTGCTATATATCTGTGTGTGTGTGCTGTGTGTGTGTATATATATATATATATATATATATATATATATATATATATATATATATATATATATATATATGCATTTATTTAATTTAAAAAAAAAAACTAATATTAAGAAGTATTATTACAGTGCAAAATAACTGTTTTTTTTTGTTTGAATATATTTGACAAAATATTATTTTTCCTGTGATGGAAATCATTATCAAATTCCTTTAGTCATACACATACATCACCTGATGCCACTGGACACATATATTTATATTTATTTGCATAATGTTTTGGCCTAACATCTTTTTACCCA